>NC_079194.1:63251084-63551084 GCF_029499605.1 Hyla sarda | reverse complement strand
TGTCCCTGTGTTGCCAGCGTTCAGGTACAGTATAAAAGAGTTGTACATGGCAACCTGTACCATGTAGACTGCAACCTTTTTATACCATACGCGTGTTTTCCGCATGGCGTTATATGGCTTGAGGACTTGATCAGAAAGATCAACTCCCCCCATATACCAATTGTAGTCCAGAATACAATCGGGCTTGAGGACCGGTCCCGCGGTACCTCGCACAGGGACAGGGGTGCTGCCATTCCCATGAATTGTGGTGAGCATAAGGACATCCCTCTTGTCCTTATACCGGACCAACAACAGGTTCTCATGGGAAAAGGCACGGGACTCACCCCGGAGGATAGGAGCATGTAGGGGATGGGGCGGAAGGCCTCTTTGATTCTTCCGGACTGTCCCACAAGCGAACGTGGATCTGGCGGCGAGGGATGTGAAGAGAGGGATACTAGTATAAAAGTTATCCACCTAAAGGTGGTAACCTTTATCTAGCAATGGGTGCAAAAGGCCCCAAACGATTTTCCCGCTAACACCCAGAGTGGAGGGACATTCTGGGGGTTCAAAACGGGAATCTCATCCCTCATACACTATAAACTTGCAAGTGTACCCGGAGGTACTCTCGCAAAGTTTATACATCTTCACGCCATACCGCGCCCACTTGGTCAGGATGTATTGCCGGAAGCTGAGTCTCCCCTTGAAGCTGATGAGAGACTCATCAATAGAGACCTCCCGCCCCGGGACATAGGCCTCCCAAAATCTGGCCCCGAAGTGATTGATGACCGGCCTGATTTTATACAGGCGGTCATACGCGGGATCAGTTCGGGGGGGACATGCCGCATTATCAGCATAATGCAAACATCTCCGAATGGCCTCGAACCGGGAGCGTGCCATGGCCATACTGTAGAGGGGTGTCTGGTAAAAGACGTCCCCACTCCAATATTGCCTGACACTGGGTTTTTTAACTATACCCATATGCAGCGCGAGTCCCCAAAAGGTCCTCATTTCGGCTGCATCGACTGGAGTCCAGCCGCCGGGTCTAGCTAAAAGTGAGCCCAGGTTAGCGGCGACGAACTGTTGGGCGTACAGATTCGTCTGTGTAACCATCAAATTAACAAAGTCGTCACTGAAAAAATGACCGAAAAAGTCCTTTTCAGTGAACCCGGCGATGTTAATTTTGATTCCTGAGTCGCCAACAAACTCAGGAATCACGGGCTCGTGGTCCGCTGGCTCAGCCCAGTCAAGTTCTCCGGTACGAGGTACCAGTGACCTTGGCAGGGGGGCTTCACTAGTATGAGCGCCAGGGGGACTCATACTAGCATGGGGCACAGGGTCAAGGGCAGAGGAGGCTTGCGGCACCGCACGGCGGCGTCTCCGCCGCCTTGGTGGCTCATCATCAGAACTAGATGATGAGGAGGACGATGAAATAAGGAAGGTGGGGTCTTCATCGTCCTCTGAGCCGCTCTCGGTGTCGGAGGCAATTAGGTCATATGCCTCCTCCGCCGAAAACACTCTGCGGGCCATTTCCCTACTCTAATGTGGATACGGGGGTGTGTGTGTGTGGGGGGGAAACTTTATTGGTGTGTGTGCTGCGTGTGGTGTGGTGCGATATTACCTACCTAACCCGCCCTAACCCTCCAAAACCTAACCTAACTAAACTAACCCGCCCTAACAGAAAAAAATATAAAATAAAAAGGAGCCTTTTTTTTAAAAAAAGGGGGGACTTCTAGTGCAAAAAAGCCCTGCGCCAAAAAAAAGCGTTTATATAATCAGTGGTGTGCGCACTGATTAGCGCTTGTGGCGGCAGGGGGCGCAGAAGTCAGTGGGGGGTCTGGCCACTGACCACCACACAAAAAAAATACGAAAAATAAAATAAAAAAACGCTTTACCCCGAAAAAAATGCACCCACCTGAACCCCCAAAAAAACGCTGATCAGTGATAAATCACAGACAGCGGTGGGACAGGCTACACACACAGGTACGGTCCGTCCACACAGTACACGCCTGCTACTGGTGGCACGGACCGCCTATGGGTGCAAAAAATAAACCGCGTTAACCGAAAAAAGTGCCTGTACCACAAAAAAAACGCTGATCAGTGATAAATCACCGACAGCAGTGAGGCACGCCGCACACACAGGTAAGGTCCGGCCACACAGTACACGCCTGCTACTGGTGGCACGGACCGCCTATGGGTGCAAAAACACGCTAGAAAACCTGAAAAAAAGCGCCGGCACCACAAAAAAAAATGCTGATCAGTACTACGGGACTGATCAGCGGCGGGTGGGCTTTAAGAAACGTGGCGGACCGCTCTTTTATAACTAAGAGGGTCCGCACACACGCTTAGTGAAAAAAATAAATAAATAAAGATCTGCGCCAAAAATAAAAGGCTGGCGGCAGACCGCAGCGACCCAGCAGGGCCGGGGTCACGCAGCTAAAGGTGCTACGGACCCACGGACACCCACTGAGGTACGCTGAAAAAAAGACAAAAAAAAACCTTTTTTTTTTTTTTTAACCCTAACCTGTCCCTACCTAATCTAAAGCTATCCCTGGCGATTTCTGTGCCAAGGGGCCACAGAAAGGGGGCAAGGGGCACTTTTTGGGACTCAGGGGATGGTGGGCAGCACGGGGCTCCGTCCTACACACCAGATCTCTGTGGAATGGTGGGCAGAACGGAGCAACGTGCTCCTAGCCCCCACCATCCCCTCCCATTACTATGTGATTGGTGTGGCCACTTTGGCCACCCAATCACAACTGTACTGAGGGGGGTGGCCACAATGCCAGCCCCCAGTACAGCATGGATGGTGATTGGTGGTGTATACTACACCACCAGTCACCATCTATATCCGGGTCACAGGGTCACACGTGACCCTGATGACCCTGTACCGCTGCAGAACGCCGGTAAGTAGTTACCGGCGTCCTGCAGCGATCGCAGGTATAGGACCTCCTCCTGCACACTGCCGGGATGTCTGCTGATAGAAATCAGCAGACATCCGGCTCCGATCCCCGCCCGGCGAGCGTCGGGGAACGGAATCGCAGCGCATCGCTCGTCTGAATTGACGAGCGATGCGCTGCGATCGCCGACATGGGGGGGCATAATGACCCCCCTGGGCGTTATGCCGCGATGCCTGCTGAACGATTTCAGCAGGCATCGGGCACCGGCTCCCCTCCGGCTAGCGGCGGGGGGCTGGGAATGGACAGGACGTACTCCTACGTCCTCGGTCCTTAAGGACTCGGAAACGGGGGCGTAGGAGTACGTCCATTGTCCTTAAGGGGTTAAACTTCTCCGCAACAGTATCTCGGACCTGCCTGATGTGTTCCTTGTTCTTCATGATGCTCTCTGCACTTTAAACGGACTTCTGAGACTATCACAGTGCAGATGCATTTATACGGAGACTTTATTACACACAGGTGGATTGTATTTATCATCATTAGTCATTTAGATCAACATTGGATTATTCAGAGATCCTCACTGAACTTCTGGAGAGAGTTTGCTGCACTGAAAGTAAAGGGGCTGAATAATTTAGCACGCCCAATTTTTCAGATTTTTATTTGTTAACAAAGTTTGAAATATCCAATAAATTTTGTTCCACTTCATGATTGTATCCCACTTGTTGTTGATTCTTCACAAAAAATTACAGTTTTATATCTTTATGTTTGAAGCCTGAATGTGGCAAAAGGTCGAAAAGTTCAAGGGGGGTGAATACTTTCACTATGCACTGTACAATCTAATGTGGGGGAACTATACTGCCAACCTAATCTTGGGAAGCTATACTGGCAACCTAATGTGGGGGGACTATACAGCCAACCTAATGTGGGGGAACTATCCTGCCAACCTAATGTGGGGGGACATACTGCCTACCTAATGTGGGGGAACTATACTGTCTACCTAATGTGGGGGAACTATACTGCAAACCTAATGTGGGGGAACTATAATGCCTACCTAATGTGGGCAAACTAATCTGCCAACCTAATGTGGGGGAACTATACTGCCTACCTAATGTGGGGAAACTACAACCTTATATGAGGGGAACTATACTGCCAATCTAATGTGGGAGAACTACAACCTAATGTGGGGGAACTATACTGCCAACCTAATATTTTGAAGCTATACTGGCAACCTAATGCGGGGAAACCATGCAGCCAACCTAATGTGGGGGGAACTATACTGCCAACCTAATGTGGGGGGACTATACTGCCAACCTAATATGGGGGAACTATACAAAAATATAAAATTGTACTATTCTGATCCCTGTAACTCTTTTATTTTTCTGTATATGGGGATGTATGAGCGTAATTTTTTGCGCTTTGATTTGTAGTTTTTATAGGTACTATTTTTGTTTTGATGAGACTTTTCAATTGCTTTTTAGATATTTTTTATGGTATTTGAAGTGACCAAAAATTTGCAAATCTGGTTAGTGCACCATTACGACTTTTGGGGCCCCTCTTTTGATTTTGCCTAGGGACATGCTAAGCCTAAAACCGGCCCTGATGAGATGTAATACATATGACTTTCTAAGGTCCCCTACACATATGTGTGGTGGCCCAGTAGTTCCCCTTTACTTATTATCCCCTGTGTATATAAGTTGTGATATTAATAATGTACTGTTTCTTTAATTGTTATACCATGTGATTGTTACCCAGGACGCACTAGTGACTAGGTGACCCCCCCCCCCAAGTGACCTATGGGTTCCTTGCACATCCCCCCTATACAATCAGGGGAGGGGCTGCAATCTCGCTCTTAGTTCCTTAGGTCCAGTGCAGTCAAGTAGTCTCAGTGTGTGTCCCCGGAGCATTGGAGGCCTCAAGCCTAAAGTCTGCAGCCACAAGTTAATTGCAAGTAAGCCATCTAATTGTCAGTCATCAAGTCAGTCAAGTCAAGTCATCTGTAGTCACTGTGGCCTACACCAAAGTCTGTCTAACTACTGCAAGTCCCAGCAAGCCTGCGAGGTCCTCCTGTGTCACTGGTCACCTCCTTGGGATACTGCCTGTACTGCATAGACTGTGTCATCTGTCTACCCTCAGTAAAGCTACCCTTTGTCTGTAAACTTGCCGTCGATTTCTTCATTACCCCTGTGCCTAGCCCAGGACTAGCGGTATTACCTTCGGGTGGTTAAGGCTACACCCTGGCGGCACAACAAGAAGGGGTTAATAACATCTACCCTGCACCTCACACCCCGACGCCACATATGTTTGCCATCCGGTGGCGTTTCCCACCGGCACTATAGAGACTGACAATAGGTGACCTTCAGTTTATTTATGTTTCTAACTGTTCGCTGGATATAATAAAAACACTGACCACTTCTAGCTTTGCTGGACAACTGGGGGTCGGCCACATCGTTTATTTAATAACCATTAAAATAAACCATTTATATCCGAACTTCTGATTGAACACTCTCAGAGGTAAGCGGTCAGCCGGCCGCCCTCTTCGACGGGCATCACACTCTACTCTCCAGGAAAATCTCCTGCAAATTTCTCCTCCGCCACGCTGTGACTTAGCCTAAAAGAGAATAACATTAAAACGGGAACCAAACCACAACCCGCTCCACATCACCAGATCCCAAGGTCACAAAGACCCAACAGGCACCATCCAGCCGAATAGCCCTAAAAGTCCCACAGGACCCACCTTTAACCAAGGGATAAAACACCGACACAAAGTAACATAATTGTTTTTTGTATTTTTTTTTGTTTTTTTTCATATACCAACTATTACCAATTTTTTTTTTTTTTTTTATATACCAAAACAGAACGCAAAAGGGGTGGGTGGGCGGGACATCTTCACACTTGCCGGGCACTCCACAAAGAGGAAGCCGGAAGCCTCAGCAACACATTTTATCCCCTATTACTCCTCCTCCCCTTCCTGTTAACCTAGCCTATCCCTGTCCTCCTGCCCTTCTAGGTTCCACCCCCCTATTTCTCCAGCTCCTCATTTTATTTTTTTCTTCTAACTTTTTTTAACCCCCTCTTTGCCAGTCCGAGACGCCGCCTCCTAAATGGCGCGGCGTCGAACAAACAGCACTGGAGAGAAACTGATGATAAACCTGATGCCATTCTTTTTTCCGGCATCTCAATTTGAACACGAATGGTTGGACAAGCCTCATGGTCACCGGACGGGGGAACGCATCTTGCTGTATTTCCCTTATCCAGTGTTCATAAATTATGGATGCACCTTGTCATCAGTTGCAGCAAGTCTTAGGCTGGGTTTACTGAGCCAGATGCTGGATATATGTGAACCTATGCTAAGTAAGTTGAATATTTTTATTCTCTGATAAAATGGGGAGTATAGAGAGCATCGATCATGAGAGATAGGTTATATCTGGCTCTGCATGGGTTAACAGAGATTGGCCAAACCTTGAGAGACAAATGATAATAATAATAATCAGCCTCCGGCAGAGTGTGCTTTGTTTATCCAACTTTGCCAAGGACATCATATGACTAGAGCCAAGACCTGTCTGACGGAAGCAAGCGCAATGAAACGCAGAATTGTTTTCTAGCTTTGACATGGTGTGGAATGGATGCTTGGGACCACAAAATATGGAGATTCTAATAAAGTCCTAGTTTCACTTGGCAATCCTATTGTATTTATAGGTTATCGTTTTTCCTTTTCATTGTTTTTCCCTGACCACAAGACTATAAGTAGTTATTATAGTGACAAGTGGTTTTCCACCAAGGTAAAGCATCATTGATTAAATCATTTTGTGGAGTTATTCATACTGACAGCCTTCACGGTTAGACCAGTTTTTACTACGGAGATACTGTGCTAGTGTAAGTGGTGAAGGTACAGTATATCCTCCAGGTCAGAAGGCAGAAGAGAATTTGTGTTCAAAGGGGTAGATTTATCAGTTTTCAGGCTCTATATTGCGTAAAAAAATTGCACAATTGCGTATTTTGCATGTTTTTTTGCATAATTTTTGATAGAAGATCACATCTGGAATTCTAAGTTACGGTCTCTACCGGTCTACTGTAGAGCTAATTATGCACTGTACCTCAATCTATCAACTGCGTATTTTTAGTATAGACGCTCAAAGTTTGCGCAAGTAGCAGAATAATGACCCAAACATAAACCAGCACGGAGGACGTGTAAAACATCGCTCTATATCGGGGTCACCCCAGTAATAACTGTAATGTTTTGCCACTTTGGAGAGGCCGTGACCCCTGGCTAATACCGGACCTCACCGTTTGCGGTGATGCCTGGTATTAACCCATTAGACACGGCAATCAAATCTGATCACCGGTCTAAAATATCCAGAAATACTTCCTGGCAGCTCAGCTCAGGACCACCCTGTGGTCCGATCAGCTATGAGGACATGAGGAGGTAGAATGTTCAAACTGTGTACAATTCAAACTCCTGCTTTTCTTGATGATTGCAGGAGATTGCACCTGTGTAATGTAACCATGGTGACCATACAACTAAGAATGCCACTGTATGTGCAGGGAAGGATAAGGAGGTACAGCTGTTAGGTCTATGTATATGTGTGATCATGTGTATGCAGCTGAAAGTGTGATTGTGTAAATGCAGCAGAGCTGAGTGTGTGATTGTGTAAGTGCAGCAGAGCTGAGTGTGTGACTGTGTGTATGTAGCAGAGCTGAGTGTGTGATTGTGTGTATGCAGCAGTGCGGAGTGAGTGATTGTGTGTATGCAGCAAAGCTGAGTGTGTGACTGTGTGTATGCAGCAGAGCTGAGTGAGTGATCATGTGTATGCAGCAGAGCTGAGTGTGTGATTGTGCAGAGCTGAGTGTGTGCTTGGTCATGCATACATATAATCACACATTCAGCTCTGCTCCATACACATTCTGCACACTAATTTCTGCTACATGTACATGATCACACACTCAGCTCTGGTACATGTAAACAGTGTTTACCAACCGAGGTGCCTCCAGCTTTTGCAAAACTGCAACTCCAAACGTGCCAAGTTTTGCAGCAATTGCAGGCATTCTCGTTGGTAAACACTGATATGAAGATAAGGGGACAGATTGTTTAGCAAAATTACATATTTTTTTAACCCAGACATTCTGTGTACTTTGTAAAGATTTTACTATTGTGCAGAGTTTTGTTCGGCACACACTAATGCTCCGGCACTTCTAGCTATGTGAGCAGTGTACAGTGGGAAAACGCCACAGCTCTGTGAAGTGTGAGGAAGAGAAGGAGTGCAGACCCCATCTCTGCCGGGGATTGGCTAAGCGGGCCATCGCTTCTGTTAAAGGGGTACTCCACTGGAAAACATTTTCTTTTAAATCAACTGGTGCCAGAAAGTTAAACAGATTTGTAAATTACTTCTATTAAAAAAAATCCCAATCCTTCCAGTACTTATCAGCTGCTGTATACTACAGAGGAAATTATTTTCTTTTTTAAATTTCCTTTCTGTCTGAGCACAGTCCTCTCTGCTGACTCCTCTGTCCATTATAGGAACTGTGCAGAGTACGAGCAAATCCCCATAGCAAACCTATCCTGCTCTGGACAGTTCCTGACATGGACAGAGGTGTCAGCAGAGAGCACTGTGGTCAGGCAGAAAGGAAATAAATAAAAAAAGAACTTCCTCTGTAGTATACAGCAGCTGATGAGTACTGGAAGGATTGAGATTTTTTAATAAAAGCAAATTACAAATCTGTTTAACTTTCTGGCACCAGTTGATTTAAAAAGAAAATGTTTTCCAGGAAAGTAAAGTGAGAGCTTGGGCCTCATAGAAGAGATTGCTGGGGTGGTTCAGTGGTCGGATCCCTGCGACCAGATACTTATAAAGTACATAACCCCTTCAATAAGCCCATTACATGGCTCAGAATTGGGCGGGAATAAATAATTACGGGATAGTTTGTGCAGACCTTGAATTCTATCATTTGTTGGCCGTATATCCCCTATGATTCAGGGGGGGAGGAAAGAGGATTTTTTTTTGAGATTACAACCATGCGATCAGCCGATGAACGAGTGTTGGCTTCTTCATCAGCTGATCATTGATCGCCTATGACACAGGCCAATAATCACCCCCCTGTGTAATGGTGACCTGATAACACTCTAGTCAAGCACCCCAGGTGAGTCCCTATGCCAGTAATTCCCAACCAGAGTGCCTCCAGCTGTTGCAAAACCACAACTCCAAGCATGCCTGGACAGCCGAAGTACCGCAGCCTGTCATCCAGCAGACTTGTAACAGAAGAATATGCTGGATATACATTGCAACATCATGTATTATCTATATGGCTACACACAGTGCAAATAAACATACACTGCTCAAAAAAATAAAGGAAACACTAAGATAACACATCCTAGATCTGAATGAATGAACTAATGGTATGAAATACTTTCGTCTTTACATAGTTGAATGTGCGGACAACAAAATCACACAAAAAGGATCAATGGAAATCAAATTTATCAACCCATGGAGGTCTGGATATGGAGTCACACTCAAAATCAAAGTGGAAAACTACACTACAGACTGATCCAACTTTATGTAATGTCCTTAAAACAAAATGTAATGTCCTTAAGTCAAAATGAGGCTCTGTAGTGTGTGTGGCCTCCACGTGCCCCCGTATGACCTCCCTACAATGCCTGGGCATACTCCTGATGAGGTGGTGGATGTTCTCCTGAGGGATGTCCTGCCAGACCTGGACTAAAGCATCATCCAACGCCTGGACAGTCTGTGGTGCATCGTGGCGTTGGTGGATGGCGCAAGACATGATGTCCCAGATGTGCTCACTCGGATTCAGGTCTGGGAAACGGGCGAGACAGTCCATAGCATCAATGCCTTCCTCTTGCAGGAACTGCTGACACACTCCAGCCACATAAGGTCTAGCATTGTCTTGCATTAGGAGGAACCCAGGGCCAACTGCACCAGCATATGGTCTCACAAGGGGTCTGAGGATCTCATCTCGGTACCTAATGGCAGTCAGGATACCTCATGCAAGCACATGGAGGGCTGTGCGGCCCCCAAAAGAAATGCCACCCCACACCATTACTGACCCACCGCCAAATCGGTCATGCTGGAGAATGTTGCAGGCAGCAGAACATTCTCCACAGCGTCTTCAGACTCTGTCACGTCTGTCACATGTGCTCAGTGTGAACCTGCTTTCAGGTGTGAAGAGCACATGGCGCCAGTGGCACATTTGCCAATCTTGGTGTTCTCTGGCAAATGCCAAACGTCCTGCAAGGTTTTTGGCTCTCAGCACAACCCCCACCTGTGGGTGTCGGGCCCTCATTCCACCCTCATGGAGTCTGTTTCTGACTGAGTGGACAAATGCCTATTTGTGGCCTGCTGGAGGTCATTTTGCAGGGCTCTGTCAGTGCTCCTCTTGCTCCTCCTTGCACAAAGGTGGAGGTAGCAGTCTTGCTGCTGGGTTGTTGCCATCCTACGACCTCCTCCACGTCTCCTGATGTACTGGCCTGTCTCCTGGTAGCGCCTCCATGCTCTGGACATTACACTGACAGACACAGTAAACCTTCTTTCCACAGCTCGCATTGATGTGCCATCCTTTATGAGCTCCACTATCTGAGCCACTTGTGTGGGTTGTAGACTCCGTCTCATGCTACCAATAGAGTGAAAGCACCGCTAGCATTAAAAAGTGACCAAAACATCAGCCAGGAAGCATAAGAACTGAGAAGTGGTCTGTGGTCAGCACCTGCAGAACAACTCCTTTATTGGGGATGTCTTGCTAATTGCCTATAATTTCCACCTGTTGTCTGTTCCATTTGCACAACAGCATGTGAAATTATCAGTGTTGCTTCCTGAGTGGACAGTGTGATTACACAGAAGTGTCATTGACTTGGAGTTACATTGCGTTGTTTAAGTGTTCCCATTAAGTTTTTTTTTTTTTTTGAGCAGTGTATATGATCATTATTTAAGCTAAACAAAAATAATAAAAAAAAAAAAAATACATTTTTGGCTATGCCCTAAGCTGACTGTTCTTACAAAAGGTTTGAATGATTTGGTAACATCATTAACTGGTCGACATAACTTGATAACCCCTGAACTCATGCTGCTAAATATTGGTTAAGATCACATCCCTAAAGAGTGGAGAACTCCTGTTTGTCATATAGGTACTAACACCAGATCCTCTATTGCAAGGTTATGGAAAACACCAACAGTTCCAAAAATGAAAGACTTCATCGATGAGGTTTCCAGTAACTACGAATTAGAAATAACATATGCTTGGAACACTTTCAGAAGTTTAAAATGTTCTCAGAAATGGGAACAATGGTTGAAACACTTTCCAAAGAAAACATGAACCCACTAGGGTCTTTTGGCTTTTCAACTCATAATGAATAAAGGTAATCTACGACTCCCTTCATTATTTGAGTATGATAAAATTGACATCCCACACCACAAGATGCAACTTGGAGCGATGCAAGCAGGGAGCGAGACAAAGAGGTGAAATGACGAAATAGAGGAAATGCCCGATGTAATAAATAAACCATCACACTTATTTCCTTTGGAATGGAATTAGAAGTACGTAGAAAATTTTAAACAATATTGTATTTTCATAACATACCATCTCAAACTTACCTTTTCTATGTTGGAGGAGTGACTAGGCACAGAACAAATATCTAGATTACTATGTTCATACATTATTATGTTACCATGGGAAATTTCCCATCGCTAGTTCATTTTCGGCTTCATAATTATCATATAGGGGGAGATTTATCAAAACCTGTGCAGAGGAAGAGTGGTGCAGTTGCCCATAGCAACCAATCAGATTGCTTCTTTCATTTTCCACAGGCCTCTAAAGAGGCCTGTGGAAAATGAAAGAAGCAATCTGATTGGTTGCTATGGGCAACTGCACCACTCTTCCTCTGCACAGGTTTTGATAAATCTCCCCCATAGTGTGTAAAATTGAACTAATCTGGACTGCACCGTCTACATTAACCTATGGACATTACCAACATAAGGACTTGAAGCCTGCAGTATATTCCACATCACAACTCTTTTCTATGTTTTCTTTTCTGTTTGTTAAAATTAGAAAAATCTATTGTATAGATACGATGTTACAATGTCTATTTGACTTTAATAAAAACAATGTTGAAGGGAACAGTAAACTTATAAAACTGCAGCCTAGTATCTGCAGCTTAGGGCATTTGGGTCACAATTCTTGTCCATTAAATTTAGGATCCACTCTAGAAAGGATGTCAGTAAAATGTTAGAATACTAGGAACACTATTTAAGATAAAACGGTATTGCCTTGTGTAGAGCCTGAAGGGTCAGTGTGTGACAAAGGCATTCAAAGAGCACCACAGCCCCCTGCTTTATAGTGTCGCCTGGAGGGCTCCTTTAAAAACAACTTTTTTTTATAGTTGTTCTTAAAAAGACACATGACCGGTTGCTTGTGTTTATGTCCCAATCTGCTGATGCTGCAAAACAAAACATGTCAGAGGGGACACTACCAGTGTGTATAGTATTCAGTTTTATGAAGTCATGAATTATTAGAGAATAGATGGTTCACTATAAAGATGATTAGTTCTGTCATTTTTAAAAAGATGAGTTGACCTGCCGTGAGATGTGTGCTTGGTATGGAGCTCATAATAGATATCGATACCATAATGAGAATGATGCATGTTAAATTGGAGTTATCCAAAGATTAAAACTATTGCCTGAGAGTCTTATCAGCATCGTGGAACGATGGCGCGGCACTGGATCGGGCATGTGATTATTTCTTTTATATTTATTTTTAAGACTTCATGACCCACCATTTTTCTTTCCATGGACCACCCTCTTATACTTAAATGGGCACTGTCAGATTTCAAAACTTTTTACTGTATATGATGCACATCTTGGCAAAACATGAACCTTTCTAATATACTTTATAAAAAAAATCTTATCTCCTTTTTATAGAAATCATGGCTTATAATAAAACACTCCATACCATCCAAAACACAATCCTGTCTGGCTGCAGAATCATCTCTGTCCTAGCTGAAGCCCAGTCATGGACAAAGTCCAGTAAGTAAGGGCAGGACTAGCACTCCTCTGTGCTCACTCCTGTCCTGTCGGACTGCAGCAGAAAGTAGAGGGGTTACAGAGAAGCCGTAGTGATTGGATGAAGAGACCCAGCACTTAGAGAGGGAGATGAGTCATGCAGAGTGAGGACACGCCCCCTCCAAAGCAGTACTCCCCCCTCCTCTACAGAAAAAAACAGAAGACCCCAAAAAAAGGCTTCATGTCTGCTTCAAGAGAGGCAATAGGAGTGAAACCACACACATCAATGAAACCCTCTATTTTTAACCAAGTCTCTCCATTGGAGAATGTTTTAGAGTCTACCACACTTGATATATAATATTATGCTTTTCTAATGTTATTTAATTTATAAACTTTTTTTTTATACTTCATTTAGTTTATTTAATTTCCAATAACTCTCATTTTGATCATTGACATTCCAGTAATGCCCCCAAATAAAAGTACATTATACCCCTGGATGTTAAAGGAGGTATTTTAAGATTTCTTTTCCCTCCTATTCTTAGAAAAAAAATTAAGAAAACAATATATACAAACATATTCTCTGAGATAATTCTCCATTAAATTGTGCCCTGAAAGGCAACTAGTGCTCCCTCCATTTTAGGCCCGGCAGTGTTCCTAGCAGGCAGTACATGATCACAATGGGGGGAGATTTATCAAAACATGTCCAGAGGAAATGTTGCTGAATTGCCCATAGCAACCAATCAGATCGCTTCTTTCATTTTTGAAAAGTCCTGTGAAAAATGAAAGAAGCGATCTGATTGGTTGTTATTGGCAACTCAGCAACTTTTCCTCTGGACAGGTTTTGATAAATCTTTCCCAATGGGTGTATTCCTGACCACATAAGAACTAGTATAATAGTCATCTCCAATATTAGAGTGCTCTCTACCCCTACAGATGTGCAGTGTGGTCTAAAACATTTTCAAGAAAAATTGGTGCTCTGAAAACCTCTGGGTGCTCCTCTACTTTTGGGCTCTGTGGTGTGCCCAGTCATCAAATTACAGCTACAATGGGTATATTTCTGATCACATGAGAGATGGGGTGATACATGGGGTGCATCAAATAATGAAGAGAAGAGAAATGTTGCACTCACCATGAAAATAGCTTGAGAACTGTTCACACTTTAATATGAATATAGAACAGGCAAAGGGTAGGAACGGAAGTGCAGGGCGGCAAGATGGACAAAGGAAGGGGGAGAAACAGATGCCGGGGCCAGTGCTTGGTCATTTTCTTTTGGATTGTCTGATACATGGGGTGCGTTTCATTGTTTTTTTTTTTTTACTGTTTTGCATTCATTTAGGTAAAAAAAACTGCAGAGTCACAATTATCATTATACCCCTGTAGTGACACCTCAAAATGGGGGGATTTGTGTGGTATTTTAATCTTTCTAAAACTTAGAAGCTTCTTTTAAATTAGTTTAGTGCAGGAAAACAAAATGCAATTTTTCAATTCTAAACATGAATGTAAAATTAGTACATTTTCTAAATTGCTAACAAATTATTTTTTTCAAAAGTGCGGACAAAATAAAGTAAACAGATAAAAATCCTGTATATATATATATATATATATATATATATATATATATATATATATATATATATGATAAATATTACACAGTATATACATATCACAGAATACAACGTAGCAACATTTTATTTATTGTTTATTTTTCTTAACCAATTTACCCAAGTTGTATCACCTTTTTAGACATGTATATTACAATATGTGTTTGAAAAAAAATATCTGTAAAGTCCGTGGATATAAGAAAATTGTACAGAGCTACACTTTGTGACTTGTTTGTTAAGGCCCAAAATGGCAAAGTTGTTAAGGCTGAGTTCACATTGCATTTTACTAGTTTCTGTTTTATGATGTAAGTTATTGGAAAATTTATTCTGCTGTATGGCAAAGAATGAAGCTATTTTTAGCATCTGTTTAAGATATACATTTTTATGCTTTTCAAGAGAATACAACAGATACAATAAATGAAAACATAACCACAGTGTGAACCCCACCTAATGCCCGATGCCAGCAATATGTTAAAGCTGATAACTGTTGCAGATGGCATGGGCACAGCACCTAACAGCACCTTATTAAATTCCCATGCCATAGTATAAAATGTAAAGCCAGTGTAAAATGTACTTTGTAGCAAATAATAATAGTAAAAAAATTTCCATTTCCTACCATTTTTTTGCCTACAGATACTAAGCAGGCCAATATGTCTCCATGGTAACAGACAGCAAACAAGCCCCACTGTGTAGTCTGTTTCTTAATCACAATTGCAACAATTTGTCATATTGTAAATAGGGAATATGACTGAACGATCAGACTATGTAGGACTTGTTTGCTGTCTGTTGCCATGGAGACCCTTAAGGCTGCATAGCAGCCCTGTACATTTATCTCAAATTCCCACTCAGGCTTGCGCCCTCCTGGGGCAAATTTCCCAAACTCGGGAACCCTAAATTTAAAATGTCACCTTTATTTTTCCAAATTGAAAAGTTGTTCGTGAGAAAACAAAATTAATGTGGGTTAAAACCACAGTCATTGGGTCAGTTTCAGGTTTAATTTATTGTATTCCCATTTTTAATCAAGTATGATCCCTCTATTTCAGAGGCAGCCTCAATTTTATGGGATTATTTCCCTTTTAGTTCATCTCTTTTTGTATCATATTTAGAATACACTGTCCCAATGCTGCTGTCCCCCGACGTTTCACCGGCCCAACCGGCTTTATCAAGGGCCAAGGTGCTAATGATAAAAAAAAAGGTGCCCTTGATAAAGCCAGTTGCGGCCGGCAAAACATGTCAGTGTGTACCTTTTAACAGCAGCATTGGGACAGTGTATTGTAAATATGATACAAAAAGAGCTGAACTAAAAGGGAAATAATCCCATAAAATTGAGGCTGCCTCTGAAATATAGGGATCATACTTGATTTAAACCGGGAATACAATAAATTAAACCTGAAACTGTCCCAATGACTGTGGTTTTAACCCACATTAATTTTGTTTTCTCACTAACCACTTTTTAATTTGGAAAAATAAAGGTTACATTTTAAATTTAGGGTTCCCGAGTTTGGGAAATTAGTCCCAGGAGGGCGCAAGCTTGAGTGGGAATTTGAGATAAATGTATATGTATCCCGGGGAAACCCTCATGGGTAATTTTGATTTATTAGCAGCCATATAGACACAAGATAACAGAAAATGTATATTAAAGACTATTTGAAAAATTGCATCTTTCTCTATTTTACACACATTGGAACAATAAAAATTTTGTTGCAAAAGTGTATATAGACTTTTATTTGGTTTCATATGGTAATTAAGGGGAACCTGTCATTTGTTTTATGCAGCCCAAACAGGTGCAGGAATTGGGTTTCCAGAACACTACAATTTACTATGACAGGCTTGAGCGCGAGTAAGTAGTCACAGGAGGTGGTCCCCGTGGCTGCTCTCCACTCCACAGGCCCTGAGTGACGCATCTTTCCCTATACACATGGGGTGTCCCAGCACCAAAGGCTGTCCTGTGGGCTGCGGATTTCCTTGGACAAGCCAGTGGCACATGTGTTGGGCCCACTATAAAGGTGTCTGTTAAGTTCATCATGGTAATGCACTTTATTATATTTTCTATATGCACCGTATATAATGTTGTCTGTGTACTATGCCTTTAAGAGTGAGAAGCAGTGTAAACCAGGTGACCATGTCTGCCCAATGGGAACCCCTAAATTGGTCAGTATATAGTGTAGGGGGGGGGAGGTGTTGCCCCAGTCTAATACCAGATCAGTGCTGAGTACAGTGTGGAAAGGAGGTGAAGTCGTGTGTGGAGAAATCCTGAGGGAAGCCTAAGAAAATATCTTCTCAAGTCAGCTCGGCCATTCTTCAAGTGTTCCCCCGTACAGTGGTGAGCAAGCCCTGGCGGTGGTAGTGATAGGACCTTGTCAGAACCCTAGTCTGTGTGGAAAATCTACAGTCTGTAATCTCAAGTCAGTATTATACAAGTGGGTGAAAAGCACCATAAGTTACAGCAAGGCAACAGGGCTCCCAAGGGTTTCACTGCATCCCTTCTACTCTGCTCCATACTGTGCGTGTGATACCATTTGCACCCTGCTCAATAAAAGGCAGTTATCCATAACCCAATGTCGGTGTGTTTCTTACCCCTGTGTCTGGCCCAGGAGAAGCTGTCTCCACCTTAGACCGTGTATAGGCTGACAGTACCCTGGGGTCACGGAATGATAGTAATTCCTTGCACCCCCGTGTCACCACACACACACACACACACACACACACACACAACACAACATTTATATCAATAGAGCATAGAGCAGCTGCCGGGAACCTCCACAATGACTAGATATTGGGGCCACGGTGGCTTTTTAAACTATTATTTCTTTTAAACACCTAAATCGTAGAGTTCCGGGACTCCACTCCCTGCACATGCTTCATGTTGCCTGCTGTATTGGCAGCACAAATCTTGTGATAGGTTCCCTTTAGCGGTATATAGCCTAGGATAGATCAGGATATAGTCTCCATTGCCCTTTGCTGTCAACAGGTGAGATTAGAGGTGACTGGGAAAATGCACTACCTCTTTGTTTTGTTTGTAACTGCAATAGTTAAGGCAATGAATGGCACGATGCCAGTGTGTTTTGGAGATAAATCTCAGAACTCGTCTCTAGTTTCAAACCCAAGCCCAAGGGCTTTTGGTTATGTCCCCTCCGCCTCTTCAGTACTCGCCCCCCCCCCCCCCCCTCCCTATACTTCTCTGGGGCACAATGAAGTCTTTTGTCCCCAGTGATGTGGATTATGTGGAGCAGCCAGCAAATCACATTGCGGTTGAGGAAACGTGTAGATGATACCGGCCCCGGGCGCAGGACACCTCCCACCCAATGTGACAGGGACAAGGTGACAAGGAACTGTATGCTGGGAAAGTGCCCCATGTTACCTCGCTTCCAAGAAATGTACCCAAAATTTACTGCAAGCGATGCACTGAACTACAAGTGCCAGCATACACTTGTAACTAATAATAATAATCAATGTTCCAAAATCTGTATGAACTCAGTTTACAAGTGTACTTGGAAGGAATGCGAATATGGTAACTCTCTAATCCTCCCCTAGAATAAGGCAGCTATACTAAAAGACAATTTTTATACAGATTTAATTTTATGTAATTTCATTAAGCAGCAAAACTGGTCACATCCGTCACGTATTTACATATATCTTATTTAGATACAAGGCACAGGTGGTAACAGGGAACCTAGCCTGAAACACCATTTTATTCTACAGAACTTCTTTTAGCCATAGTATCCACCTAGCAGAAAGACAAGCACAGCACAGGGCATCCCTCTAGTGGGCAAAGAATTAAACAAAGAATAAATATACCTTTCGCTAGTAAACGCTAATTCCAACAGGAGCATAGAACCAGATGTAAATCCCATTTTTCCTACAATGCAGATTTGCTGAAGAAATTTCTGTGACTGAAAAAGAGTTGAATACATGTGGATAGAATAGTTTCTGCAGTAAGTGAATGCATTTCTGCATTTCTGCTCCACTGAGATGATGATTCGGCAAAAATCCACCCCTAAAAAAATTACTCTTAGGCTAGGTTCACATGGAATTTCCGCCACTATTCTGCTTACTAAAATGTATGGTGTAGTGAATGGGTTTCCATTCAGAAATTCACACTTTGGAATTTGTGAAGCGGAATTTGTGAACAGAAAATCCGCTTGAAAATTTCCGCCTGAAGAATGGCGTTGCTCATTTTTCAGGCGGAAATACTCACAGAACACATTGCAGTCTATCGGAGACTGCCGAGTCCGCACGGTCCAAGCGCAGACTGATTCAGTCAGTGCTGGACGCACTCGGACTCTCCGAGTGGAAATTTTCTGCCCGGAGATTCAGCAGTGTGAACCTGGCCTTAGGCTAAGATCAGACTATGGAATTTCTCCCTGCAATTCCGCTTTGAAATTGCAGGCAGAAATTCTGCTTGCTAAAATGTTCAAGCTAGTGAATGTGTTTTCCATTCACTAATTCACACTTCGGAACTTTTGAAGCAGAATTTGTGAACAGAAAATCTGCTTTAAAATTTCCGCCTGAAGAATGGTGGGGCTCTTTCTTAAGGCGGATATCCTCGCGGAACACATTGCAGTCTATTGAGGACTGCAATGATTCAGGCGCTGGCCGCACTCGGTTTCTACGGGCGGAAATTTTCCGTCTGGAGATTCTGCAGTCTGAACCTAGCCTGAGAAGCGCCTACAATATTTGGCTATAATTTTTCAGGTGGATCTACACCAAATATAACTAGAAGGCTAGGTTTACACTACAGAATTTCAGCCTGCAATACCGCTTTGAAATTGCAGACAGAAATTCTGCTTACTAAAATGTACATGTGAGTCAATGGGTTTTCCGTGCACCCATTCATACTTTGGAATTTTTGAAGCGAAATTTGTGAGCGGAATTTTCGCTATTTCCGCCTAAAGAATGGTGGTGCTCTTTCTTCAGGCGGATTTTCACCACAGAATCCCATTGACGTCAATGGGACTCTCATTTGAAGGCAGATTTTTACCCAACACGGAATAAGGCAGATTGGAAGCGGATCGCAGGCGGAATTTGCGTATGGAGTTTAGTCGGAACTTTAACCTGGTTCTGGTCATGTGACCAAATGGTCCAAAAGGGGCCAAACTTTGGTCCTTAGCTCACTCCCATTGTTTTCCGTTTTGAACTGAGGGCGGAAAATCCATCTGGAATAGGGGTGGAATACTTGCGGAAATAACAAAATTCTGCCTGCAACAGAAAATAGGCTTTGGAGCCTTAGTGTGAACCTAGCCTTAGGGTCTATTCACACAGCAGATTTTCCGCTTGCAGAATTCTGTCTCAAATTAAAGCCTGTAGACTTCTATTGGATTCCACACTCCCATTCACACTTCTGAATTTCCGCTGGCGCAATTCCGCTAGCGAAATTCCACAAGCGGAAATTCAGAAGTGTGACGCTAGGTTCACACTACGGAATCTCTGGGCAGAAAATTTCCGCCCGGAGATTCCGAGTGCAGCCAGTGCTGGCTGAATCAGTCGGTGCTAGGACCGCACGGACACTGCAATCTCCAAAAGACTGCAATGTGTTCCACGAGTAATTCCGCCTGAAGAATGAGCAGCGCCATTCTTCAGGTGGAAATATCAAATCAGATTTTCCATTCACAAATTCCGCTTCACAAATTCCCAAGTGTGAATTTGTGAACGGAAACCCATTCACTACACTATACATTTCAGCAAGCGGAATTTCTGCCTGCAATTTCAAAGCGGAATTGCAGGCAGAAATTCTGTAGTCTGAACCTAGCCTGAATAGGAGTGAGGAATCCCATAGAAGTCTATGGGCTTTAATTTGAGGCAAAAATTCTACCGTGTGACCGGTCAGTCACATGCAGCCGAGATGCATCAGCCAATAGCTGTTTTGTCAGTAAAATTTTGCATTCATTGGCTGCGCAATTCGACCACATGCAGCCAACCGCTTGTGTGGCCTCACCTAACTAAGACATACACTCTGCTCACCCATAAGCTGACTCCATGTAAGGCCAGGTAAAGATGAGTGTAATACAGACCAAATTAAAAGATCTGTATGATGCTGCCAGACTGGAACATGTAGTCATAAACAAAACAGATGCCTATTTATGCACAATTCCTTAGAACCCTGGAGAACCCCTTTAAAGTGAATATGTCACTCATATTTGTGTCGCATTCCCCTGATGATGTGACGAGACATTCCAAGGGATCTCTGAGACCGTTTTCACATTTTACTCTTCTGCGCACCAGTTTTTTAGTAAACCCAATAATGCAGTTAATTTGGTTTATCCAATATATCCCCTACCACTCCACTATATTACCTACAGAGTCTTTTTTTATCTTTCAAATATCCTACCAATCTGACTAAAATTAGTTTTTTTGGCATGTTCTATTGGAGTACATATGTACAGAGGATACCTCCGTAGGGTACCTGACTGTGCAGCTCTATATTTTTAGTAAGTTTTTACTAAGTTTAGTACTTCTAAACTTATCATCTATCTATAGTCTGACCCCTGATCTCCTCAAGATCTCCAGAATGGGGCCACGGCTGTACCTGTGAATGAAATGGTCTATGGGAGCGCCAGAGGTATCAGAGTACATTGCTTGTGTCTGTTTGGCACTCCCATAGAGACTACATGAAGCACACGCCGACCCCACCACTCCATGCACCGGGATAACCAAGGCCCAGTTCTGGAGATTGCAGGGAGTCCAACCACTGTAGAAACAAGATACGTTTTAAAGTACTGCCATATAGTCTGTGGTATTCCAGCACCAAAGGCTGTCCTGTGGGCTACGGATCTCCTCGGGCATACCTGCTGCACCTGTGATGGGCCCACTTTACTGTATTCACTTTATTTTTGTATTATACGTGTACTGTACCCTTAAGAAGGAGATGCAGAGTGACAAGGTGACCCCTGTTACCCAATGGGAACCCCCAAATTGCCCTGTATATAGAGTAGGGGGGAGGAGTTGCCCCAACCAGTTTAGAGTTTAGCTCTTGTGCTGAGCCGAGCTCCATGTGAGCTGCAGTGTGGAAAGGAGGTGGAAGAAGTGTGAGTTGAATCCAGAGGGAAGCCTGAAGAAAAGTTCTTAATCAAGTCAGCCCCGCCATTCTGCAACTGTTCCCTGTCCAGCAGTTGGTGAGTCATACCCTGGCGGTGTCAGTGAAATTGGACCTTAGCAGAACCCTAGTAAGTGTGGGATACTTCTCAATCTACAAGTCTCAAGTCTATCAAATTCAAGTGGGTGAAGTCCCAGCAAGGCAAAAGGGCTCCCAAGAGTTACACTGCATCCCTTCTACTCTGCTCCGTACTGCGTGTGTTGTACCATCTACACCTGCCTCAGTAAAAGACAGTTGTGGTGTGGGGTGTGATGAAGGGCAGATGTTGTAACCCTTAGGGCAGATGTTATTAACTCTTGGTATTCATGACACCAGGGCGTGGCTATCCTCTACACCACCCGAGGTATGGCCGCTGGTTCCTGGGCCAGGCGCGGGGCAAATAATCACTCCGATGTAAGGGTACGGAACAATGGCACTTTGCTGAGGCAAACAGATGTTAAAGTCTTTACAGCTCAGTTTAGGACCAAGGAGATGACCATTTAATTTTAGGAGACTTGTGGCTCACTGGGACTTGTAGTGGACTTGGACTCAATTATGCAGTCCTACGTTGACTTTAGACTTGACAGACTTAACTATGCTGACTGGATTTCTCCCCTGTATTTAGGCTTACTAGGCTTTGACTTTTACCTGTAGGGGGTTCCACGGAAAGTGGCTAAGTGGCTGCGTGACTAGGCCTTGGTCTCCCTCAGGAACACCAGACACTCTCAGGTCTTCACTTGACAGGTACCTCATCTACAACTGGAACTGACTAGCTCCTCCTTGCTATATAAGGGAGCAATTTGGAGGGGTCCCATAGGTCACCAACAAGTCACATGTACTTCCCTGGTTACACGGGCTTAGCAACAATATTTAAAGGCACACATGCCTCAAAAGACTAACCAGCATATAACATAAGAAATTATTAGATATTTAACACTTGACAGTCCATAAGACAGTCCATGGACCCAGGGGACACTGATAGAGAATCTGCCATACAGGACGGTTAAGTGTACAGGAGGACACCTCCAGTTATGGAGTGTTACCCCCCCCCCCCCCCTCCCCGTGCCTGGCCCAGAAGCCAGGAGAAGCTGTCTCCACCTCGGCTCGTGTATAGGCTAACAGTGCCCTGGCATCACGAATTGACTTGTCTATTTTGCACCCCCGTGTGGCACAAGTCTCCACTTAATGGCTCGGCCGTAGGCATAAGCTCTTGAAGTTGACCTACTAACAGCCTTTATGACCAATTTACAGGATAGTGATAAATGTATGATTTTTGAGGGACAGGCCACCTGGGACAATCCACAAATCAAGAGAACAGAGGCCCTCTCGAGTGCCAACTGTGAATTAATCTGTAGATTATTCAAGGTTTCTGCGCTCTTATTGTTTTGTTAAAGAGACAAATTTGTTGGGCAGCATTCTGGGATATAGCCGCAGTACTTAGCATAGCTGCTACAAGAATGATTGCCTTGGTACGAGCGCATGTTAACAATGAAGAGAGTTCACCACTCAACTTGAGCGTCAAGGTTTCTTCAAACAGCTGGAAGTGCTAAGAATTGGACCCGCATAAATCTAATACTGATGAAATGTCCTGAGGAAAGTTCATCCATTTTGAATGCTGAGATATCCCCTTTTAGTCTACACCCAGATTTGCATGTAGAGGTGAGACAAAGAGGTTGTGTTTTTTGTGGCAGAGATTTCCCACATTTCCCATGAAATGATAATAGTATGAAAGTGAGAACAGCATGGCATGAAAACCACATTGCTCTCTGGCACAACAAGTAAAAGGGAGGCTTTCAATTCCATTTGTTAACTACTGGGTAAGACCACAGTAAGTTCCCACCATACGAGGGCATGACAATGTCAAAGTCAACCTCCTACTCCTGTAAATACATGATTTTTGCTTACAGTTGTAATAGAGAACATTATTGGCTATGCCTCAGTAGAGACAACATTATACTGTGCATTTCTTTGGCATATATCTGGCTAATGATCGCCTATGAACATGTTTGATGATAAAATCTCCCAGGGTATATGCCAAACATACAAGCGAAACATGGTGTATATCTGGCCCAAAATGGGTTTGCTACAATAAGTGGGGCAACCAGAAAGCAACTACTGGCATACATTACCAATGGGCTTCCACACTGTAGTATAAGTTTGTTTTTGTTTTTTACTAGATGCCCTTGTATATCTCTGTTGACTATAATATTTGACATCATAAGTATACTGGCAGCAGCCCATTTCAGGCCAAGTGGACACTCTTTCAGTCTCCATAATTTGACACATAAGCCAGAAGCTTTCCCAACGCATTCTCCAAATGTATGCGGCAAACACAGCATGGATGCACCAGTCTGATGACCTCCCTACTACACAGGGGTCAGTGGTTTGCGGGGGCTGCTGTGTGTTAGGTGGCCTTGAATGAGGGCAAATGGCAAAGGAACAGAATAACAGAAGCATTAAATACATACTCTTAAAGGGGTGCTCCACTCCTAGACATCTTATCCCCTATCCAAAGGATAGGGGATATGATGTCTGATCACGGGGGTCCCGCCGCCGGGGACCCCCGCAATATAGCATGAAGCACCCACCTGTTTTCTCCAGAAGCGCTGGAGGGTCTGGGTCCCGACCACCGGAGCGGAAGTCCGTGACATCACGACTCCGCCCCTGTGTGACGTCACGCCCCATCCCCTCAATGAAAGTCTATGGGAGGGGGCGTGACGGCCATCACGCCCCCTCCCATAGACTTGCATTGAGGGGATGAGGCGTGACGTCACACGGGGGCGGAGTCGTGACATCACAGACTTCCGTTCCGGTGGTCGGGACCCAGACCCTCCAGCGCTTCCGGAGCAGTAACAGGTGGGTGCTGCGTGCTATATTGCGGGAGTCCCCAGCGGCGGGACCCCTGTGATCAGACATCTTATCCCCTATCCTTTGGATAGGGGATAAGATGTCTAGGGGTGGAGTACCCCTTTAATGTCAGAGCACTACCTGTGATGGAACAACAGCTCCTGCTGTACCCAGCAGAAATTGCCAGTACTGTTTTCTATCCAATAACCCCCTGTGTACATTGCCCCACGTGTGCTGGGGAAACCCATTCAATGACATAAATTCTAAAAGAATCTGTAGCATAATTGTGCTCATTCTGAAAACGCAATGAGGCTCCAGACCTATTTTTGAAACACAAGCTCTTTATGTCATTGAGGTGTTGAAGTGCACGAACCTTAAACTTGCGGGTGGTACACCTGACTATTTTTTGCTGCACTGAGCACACTCAATGACATAAACAACATTGTCTGAATTGTTACTGACATATTGTTTAATGTCATATTGTCTGGTGCCGACGGGTTTCCCAAAATGTTTACAAGGTTTAGCATATTTACAGGTGCAGCAAATTCTACTGCGACAGCTGTAAAAAACATTGTTTAGCCAATTGGATCTACTGCCCGTGTCAGATGTACTAACATTGGGAGACAATCATCCAAGGTACTGGCACATTTGGCCACAATTAGAGATGAGCGAACTTACAGTAAATTCGATTCATCACGAACTTCTCGGCTCGGCAGTTGATAACTTTTCCTGCGTAAATTAGTTCAGCCTTCAGGTGCTCCGGTGGGCTGGAAAAGGTGGATACATTCCTAGGAAAGAGACTCCTAGGACTGTATCCACCTTTTCCAGCCCACCGGAGCACCAGAAAGCTGAACTAATTTATGCAGGAAAAGTAATCAACTGCCGAGTGGAGAAGTTCGTGACGAATCGAATTTACTGTAAGTTCGCTCATCTCTAGCCACAATGTTGCCAATATATAAGCTAATGTTTTATCCTTCTTGAGAACCTGCAAATTCTTTGTAACTGTGTTTTGAACCCTATTAAAATATGTGGAATATGTTACTGCAGGGATGGGTTTGTGAACAAAGGAATTAAGGTGTGCGGGGAGTAATTAAAGGGGTACTTTTTTTTTAAATCAACTGGTGACAGAAAGTTAAACAGATTTATAAATTACTTCTATTAAAAAATCTTAATCCTTCCAGTACTTATTAGCTGCTGAATACTACAGAGGAAATTCTTTTCTTTTTGGTACACAGAGCTCTCTGCTGAAATTCCGAGCACAGAGCTCTCTGCTGACATCTCTGTCTATTTTAGGAACTGTCCAGAGCAGCATATGTTTGTTATGGATTTTCTCCTACTCTGGACAATTCTTAAAATGGACAGAGATGTCAGCAGAGAGCTATGTGTTCCAAAAAGAAAATAATTTCCTCTGTAGTATTCAGCAGCTAATAAGTACTGGAAGGATTAAGATTTTTTTAATAGAAGTAATTTACAAATCTGTTTAACTTTCTGGCATTAACTTTCTGGATTTAAAAAAAAAAAGTTTTCCACCCAAGTACCACTTTAACGACGCAGGACGTGTATATGTGTCCTGCGCCGACTCCCGCGATATGAAGCGGGGTCGCGCTGCGACCCCGCATCACATCGCGTCGGTCCCGGTGCTCATCAATGGCCGGGACCCGCGGCTAATACCACACATCACCGATCGCGGTGATGTGCGGTATTAACCCTTTAGAAGCGGTGGTCAAAGCTGACCGCCGCTTCTAAAGCGAAAGTATCCCGACTAGTCAGTCGGGCTGTTCGGGACCGCCGCGGTGAAATCGCGGCGTCCCGAACAGATTGCAGGACACCGGGAGGGCCCTTACCTGCCTCCTCGGTGTCCGATCGACGAATGACTGCTCCGTGCCTGAGATCCAGGCAGGAGCAGTCAAGCGCCGATAACGCTGATCACAGGCGTGTTAATACACGCCAGTGATCAGCATAGGAGATCAGTGTGTGCAGTGTTATAGGTCCCTATGGGACCTATAACACTTGGAAAAAAAAGTTAAAAAAAAGTGTTAATAAAGGTCGTTTAACCCCTTCCCTAATAAAAGTTTGAATCACCCCCCTTTTCCCATAAAAAAAATAAAACAGTGTAAATAAAAATAAAAATAAACATATGTGGTATCGCCACGTGCGTAAATGTCCGAACTATAAAAATATATCATTAATTAAACCGCACAGTCAATGGCGTACGCGCAAAAAATTCCAAAGTCCAAAAAAGCGTATTTTGGTCACTTTTTATACCATTAAAAATGAACAAAAAGTGATCAAAAAGTCCAAAAATTTTCCTGCATGTAGTTATGATTTTTTCCAGAAGTACGAAAAAATCAAACCTATATAAGTAGGGGATCATTTTAACCGTATGGACCTACAGAATAATTATAAGGTGTCATTTTTACCGAAATATGCACTGCGTAGAAACGGAAGCCCCCAAAAGTTACAAAATGACGTTTTTTTCTTCGATTTTTCTTCGCACAATGTTTTTTTTTTTTCGTTTCGTCGTGAATTTTTGGGTAAAATGACTGATGTCACTGCAAAGTAGAATTGTTGATACAAAAAATAAGTCATAATATGGATTTTTAGGTGCAAAATTGAAAGGGTTATGATTTTTAAAAGTTATGGAGGAAAAAACGAAAGTGCAAAAATGGAAAAACCCTGAGTCCTTAAGGGGTTAAAGTATTACAATCTTTATTATCTACCAAACATTTTGAGGCTAAGTCTCCACGTTTTTTTTTTTTTTTTTTTTGCAAAACGCGAAGAAAAACGCCAATTCTGCCGCATGGCGTTTTTTTGGTCAGAAAACGCTGCGGCCAGATGTTAGCTGTAAGTCAATGAGAAATCGCAAATTTAGAATTCCACTTTGCGTTTTTTCACTTTGGCGTTTTTTAATCCTTTTGGCGTTTTTTCACTTTTTCTGCGTTTTTTTTCCGCTCTTTGGCATTTTGAAAAAAACGCTGTAGTTCCCTCAAACCGGCGTTTTTTGTCAAAATCGTGGCGTTTGCTCCAATAGAAGTCTATGGGAGTGAGAAAACGCCAAGAAAAACGCTATGTGGATTTTAACTTTGGCGTTTTTGCAGGCGGTTTTTAATCTTTTTGGGACTTTAGCGATCCAAAAAAGTGATGTAGATAGCTGTTTTTAATAAAATTTCGTAGGGTACCATTAAAAGTTTTTTTATCAAAAATATACAGTAGTGAAGGAAAAAGTTGTATCTTACAAAATGTATATTATTGAAATAAAAACTGTTACTTTTTAAACAGGGATCAATTTATGTGTGCGGGGAAATACAAATGTAGCCGACAATTATAAAAATGTATTGTGTGTGTGTTTTTAACTTTTTTGCTTTATTTTTTAAATTTTTTTTAGTTAGTACTACTACTCCCAGCATGGAACACACTGTTCCATGATGGGAGTAGTACTATCTGTACTAATAGATTACCCACTGCGATCTTTCTGTATAATATATAGATGCGGCGGCCGCTCTTCTATGTTCCCCTGCACTGACGTATATTTACACTTATTCATATTTCCTGCAGGGCTGTGATTGGCCAGATGGTTCCAGTCAATCACAGCTCTCTGGGAGAAATATGAATATGTGTATATATACGGCCGTGTAGGGGACCATAGGAGAGCGGCCGCTTCTATACATTATACAGGAGGATCACAGCGGCTGTCAGAAGTGATACCCACTGTGATCTTTCCATAACTGCAGGTAATACTACTCCCAACATGGAGCACACTCTGCCTCATGCTGGGAGCTGTAGTACCTGCATTAATAGACAGATCACAGCGGGTGTCAGAAGTTACACTTGCTGCGATCTGTCTATTAATACAGGTACTACAGCTCCCAGCATGGAGCAGAGTGTACTCCATGTTGGGAGTAGTAGTGCCTGCTTAAGGACACATCACAGTGGATATCACTACTGACACCCGATGTGATCGTCCTGTCTATAGCAGAGATGGAGCGGCTGTATACATCGCTCACATCCCTGCTCTGCACTATACTCCGGGCCGGCCACTCATTCATTCATCTTTTCCTCAGAGCTGTGATTGGCTGCAACCATCCGGCCAATCACAGCTCTGGGTGGGAAATATGAATTTCTGTTGACATCAGTGGCCGGAGTATAGTGCAGAGATGTGAGCGATGTATAGACCCGCTCGCTTCTCTGCTATATTATGGACGATATATGTCTATAGTACAGGTACTATCACTCAAAGCATGGAACAGTCTGTTCCATGCTGGGAGTAGTAGTACTACATAACATTTTTTTAAAATTTATAAAAAAATAAAAAAGTGAAACCCACGCTTTATTAAAAAATAATAAAAATTGGGTTATAAAATATATACATTGCGTTTAATAAAAAAAAATTCATCACTGCTGCATCCTTTTTTTTTTTTTGGTACCCCAGAAGTTTTGGGTACCAAAAAAAAAACCGCTGAGGTGCAATTTCCACACAAATGAAAAAAAAACGCCGGAAAAAACACCAGAAAAAACGCAAGAAAAAATACATAATGATGTCACTTGCACTGGCGATTTTTCAGGTGTCTTTTTTTAATCCCTAAAAACGCAGTGCAAAAAACCAAGTGGAGACTTAGCCTAAGTGTAACCCCTACATTTTATTCTATCCATAAGTTTGTGGGCCTGTAGATCAAACAAAGTGGGATGAGTGGAATTTCTGTGAGTTCACCCACCAGAATGGCATGTGTGGTGTGTAGAAAGTGGCTGCTATTTGCACTTAAGATGGCATTGAAGCGTATTGGCAATTTACGTTAGGTTTACAAGCCCCATTGGGATTGAATGTGCGGCAGGAGCTGTTGTTCCATTACAGGTACTGCACTAACATTAAGAATGTGTATTTTATGCATATGTACATTATGCATTTTATCTGGACCGTGCAATGTGGCAGGGATCATAAATGTTGATGGATATGCAGCTAGCTTTGTTTTAAACATGTTGTTCACAATTCTGTGTTTTTGGGCCAATGTATGATGTAATTAACCCTATCCCTGGGTGGAGCTATTTAATTGAGCCCATCATGTGCAAATATTATCACCGATGAAGGGCGCATGCGGCTGAAGCACATTTGATTTACCTGAGGGTACGTTTGACACATTGGCCCACATTTATCATTGCAGTGCCAGTAAAGCATTTTTTTACACCTTTTTTTTTTGTGTGCTGATAATGTGTAGGAGCACCAAATTTATTAAAAGGTAAAAGAGCTTTGATAAATTTCTGTCTACACATACACCAAAAAGCTACACCATGTCTGGGCTGGTTTAGTTTTAGAGACTTTTCAGTGGCTTTGCGCCTTTTTTTTGCTCCTTTTTACAAAAAGGGGCAATGATAAATCCCTTCCATATCATGTCTATTGCCAAAATCAGTGGATTGCAACTCAAAATCAGTGGATTGCAACTGAAAATCTGCAGAAATATGTAAACAAAAAGGGGCAAAAAAAGGCGCAAAAAACCCTGCATGCGCCTTTTTTGCCCCTTTTTAGACACAAAAAACAGTCTAAAGACAATGATAAATGTGGGCCAATGTGCATAACCTTGTTTAAATCTTCAATAAAGTTGGAAGTTTATAGAAGTGCTGTATCATGTCTCCTTCTTTACTTCTTCATTCAGAATAAGGAAGACTCTTGATTGTCACACATCATGCCCACCTATGCCAGGCTGATCAGGGCACGTTTCTAACGTGTGTTTAATCTTCTCTTGGTGCTTCTAGACTATGCTCTGCCTGTTTTCCTTGGTCAGCCATGTGCCCTGTTGTACTGCCAGTCTTCTTCTGGCCATCTTTTAGCCTCTGTAGCTCTTCTTATTATCCCAGGCTCAACCACCCATGCCCCTCACAGTCATCTTTGCTTCTCCTTTACCTGGCAATGAGTGTCACCTCTGACCCTAATGTTCTATGTGATCTAGTAGTCCTCAGCCAACTCGGGTAGGTTTGTCTTTGTTTCTCTTTGGGGCAGCAGTGGCAGATGCATTGTAAATAAAAAAGAGGGGATTAATATAGGCTTTGACTGGAAAGGCCTACCAGGATTTCTCCCAGTAGAATGGAAAACCCACCTCTCATCTTAGGCTTCATGCACACAGCCATATTAAAGCTTGATTTTTCATGGAGTCATAGAGCTGCCTTAGAGGTATACAGGGTATTTACTGTACCCCTGCAGGACTAAAATTTCATACGAAAGGTTTGGTTTTCATAAAACCCAACATGAAATGGCTTCAGTCCTCCTATGTGTTCATCTCCCCTAGAAGCAAATAAAATCTCTGCACATATGGTACCCAATGCAGTCTGTACAGCTGCACGTGAAGGCTGGGTGACCCTATACTAAGAAGCTTTATGAACTCCATGTCATATGGGCACCATGCTCATGGCTCCATCATGTGTATGTGCCTTTAGAAAGCTGGAAAAGACACTGGTCCTCAAAAATCGTAAAATATAATCTGTGTAAGGAAGTAATACTGCTGCACTGCTATACTACTGCTCTGTATGTGCAGAACATGTCACTGATAAGCATTTCTAGTAAGAATTCTAACAAACTCCTGAAAGTCATGGGTATCTAAACAATAAGATGAAATCAGAGAATACATGTGCCAAGACGTCTTGTGAGAAGAACAGGCTTATCAGGAATTCTTCCCAGCCTTTGTGAGGGAATCAATAGGAGGAAAACAGTGAGAGAGAGATTGTTTAAATGGTTAATGTACAATAAACTGTGTATTGACTCCGACTATGTGTAAACAGAATAGCAGAACCGGGCCATGTTGGGACTTTGAGAAAAAAGAAAGGGTGGGATGTGGGGGACAGTGAGATGGAAGGAATGCAAGAAGGGGCATTGTATGGGGGGAGAGGGAGGGCAGGGGTGCTTGTGAGGCTAAATTAAATTCAATGAGGTCACATGCTCAGCCTGCTTTCATCTGTTTTTCGGTTCCCCCTTTTTAAAGAACAAGGAAAGTCATTCATGGTCCGGCATCTGAGTTGGCGGGACACAAGGCCCCCGGCTCCTTCCCCTTGCTTTTTAACGGCGATGTTCTCACTGTCAGGACCGAGAAGGAAATAAATATGGAAAAAAAATGAAATATGTAGCACATGATTCCATGGGTGATTCAGACGTAGCCCTGCAGGGGGAGGACAAATGGAGGGAAGCCAGGAATAATTGTTCACCCTTCCAGAGGTCAGGGCCGTGGTAGAGTAATGACATAGCTATCCATTGGCCTGGTTACCACCTGCATGTGTGTCATTGGGATCTTATCACCAGACACTCATGCTTCCTTGTTGACGGATCACGTTCATAGCATTAATTTTATTTTTGTTATTATAGTCAAGGCATATTTGATATACAGTCTCAATTGGGATGCAGTACTTACTAGACCTCCACCACTGCTGCCATTCCAATGGTGCCTGTGTCTCCCCCTCCTGGTCACCATCTGGACTCACAGGATATACTCACTCAGCCAATATCTACTCAATGATCAGTTAAGCGGTCATATTCTTGTGTCGGACACCCCCTGGACACCTTACTGATGTTTGATCTGTGCTCACTGTTAATAGGGCATCAGCATGCATCTCTAGGGTCAATATATATATATATATATATATATATATATATATATATATATATATATTTCTAAGACAGCATATCTACAAGACCTTTTCTATGCATGTAAATACTGTATTCCTCCAAACAATATTCATACAGTTACCAAATACACCACACAAGGAACAAATATAATCACTATACATAGCAGCACTATACTGTATATACTATTCATATTAAAAAGCCCGATATCACCCCACATAATTGGGCCAGTGATCATAAAAAGCTAATTCATTGGCTGATCAGATTGTTTTAACCTGCTAAAAAATAATAGAATGTCGGTCGCACATCTCTCCATGCAATAAGGGATGTGCGGCTGACCAGCAGATTACAGCAAAGGGCTGTACAAACTATCCAGCCTGTTAGCAGGCTAAAGTTTTGGTAAATTTGGCACATAGGGGTGGCCACACAACCACCTTACATTAAGCCATAGCCCCTCTGTGCTAAGCCCCACCCCACAGAAATCCTTATGAAAACCTGATGTTCAATTTGTGAATTATTAAAGCTCTGCGTCAGGTAAAGGCTTTGATAATTTTTTTCCCCTTTGTTTTTCAATTCGTCTACATTTTCTACTTTTTGAGTAAACGTAAGTATATTTATATGCATCATGGGACTGAAAACTCGCACAGACCTAATACTTCAAAGAGCTATCATTTACAAATCTGTCCGGTGTCCACCACACACATCAGCTAGCCTGTCCCTATAGTTTGCTACAATGTATCAGTCTGTAGTCTAGGCTGTTTCGCTCACAGAGCATTACCTAGACTGAATATAATTCTAACAAACTAGAGCTGGGAGAATCAGGTTTGGTGACTTCTTCTGGGACACCTGTCGTGGAGTCAGGGATCACTGTATTGCTCTGCATTGTTCTACATCACAGCTAATAAAACAGAATATGGTTATGTTGTGACCCGCAAGGTGCAGCAACCTGAAATCCACCCTGGGTATATTTCTGTTGGATCGTGAATGCTCCATGCGACTCAATTCACTTTTATTAGCAAATCAAGAACAACATATTCCATTTGCAATATATTTATTAACAACACTATGACAGTGATAGTAGGAGGGGTTCAAGATATATGATGTTTACATAAATTAGGTACGACAACACTACAAGAAAGTAGAACCGATGGGGACCACTGATCTTGTCCCTATCCTGAGATCCTGCCTAACAGTACTGTAGGTCCCATGTCCTAGTGACCTGGGCCAACACCGGAACCTCCTAGTAGGCCCTAGGCTACAAGGGGAAGCATATCTAATGATGCATCAGATGGGTACAGCAGGAGAGTAGCCCCTATGATAGGGGGTTAGACATAAATTGCACAGATAACTAATACAATAATCAAACGTGTTAGGTACAATGTAGAAGCACCCATGGGATTGACCAGGGGTGTGGTACAGTATTCAAATGTCAGACAAGGGCAGTTGTCTATACAGTATGGTTGAAGATATATGTATGTACAAACACATGGTGATCTTTCGTCAGGCAACCGGTGTTAGGCCAAAGTCACCGTGAAGGCCTAGCTCAGGGGTCTCAAACTCAAATTATCTGGGAGCCACTGGAGGTAGCGGCTGGATGAGGCTGGGCCGCATGCGCCCCTCACATATAATGCCCCCCATCATGAGCCCCTCATTATCCACCAGCAACACCCCCCCCCCCCCCATAAGGTAGGCAGCAGTTTCCCCACATTGGGATGGTAGCAGTTTCCCCACATTAGGTGGCCGAAGCACAGTTTCCCCACATTAGGTAGCCTTAGCACAGATTCCCCACATTAGGTAGCCTTAGCACAGATTCCCCACATTAGGTAGCCTTAGCACAGATTCCCAACATTAGGTAGCACAGCACAGATTCCCCACATTAGGTAGCCGTAGCACAGTTTCCCCACATTAGGTAGCCTTAGCACAGATTCCCCACATTAGGAAGGTAGCAGTTTCCCCACATTAGGTGGCCGTAGCACAGTTTCCCCACATTAGGTAGCCTTAGCACAGATTCCCCACATTAGGTAGCCTTAGCACAGATTCCTCACATTAGGTAGCCTTAGCACAGATTCCCCACATTAGGTAGCCGTAGCACAGATTCCCCACCTGGACAGCGCTACTTACATCTGCCTGCGGGGAGTTTCTGGCGAAGGTGTGCGCTATAAGTGACACCATCGAACGAGCTGCGCAGGACGTCGGCATCCCTGTGTGACACTTGCGATGACGTCACTCACCGCGCACACCTCTGCCAGGAAGTCCCCGCAGGCAGATGTAAATAGCAGTTTAGTGATGGGGCAAGACTGGTTGCCCCATCATATGTGCACCGTGTCCCATGTAGCAGTGTTTACCGAAGTGTGTAAAGTCTTCCGGCATTTAGCCCTGCTTGCCTGAAGCACGGCTAAATGCCTAAAGAAATCTCCTGCCCGGCGCCTGGAACTGCATTTCCCGGGTATTGGGCGAAACAAATTCCAGATCCCTGGTGCAGGCCGCAAAATGTCTTTCCGCGGGCCGCGAGTTTGAGACCCCTGGCCTAGCTGGAAAAGAAAGGAGAAAATGTATTTTGGGCATATGTCATATTTTTGCAAAAAATTCGTGCCACTTTGTATTTCTCTAGTTATTTTTTAAAAGGGATAACAAATTTGGGCAAGCTTTAGCATGACAGGTGTGGCCTCCCATAGACTGGCAGATATGCAATCATTTACAGAGAAAAATTTGAGGAATTATGGTGCAACTCTGGGCCTTCTCATAGACTGTGCAGATTTTGCATTTCTGATGCACAGGCAACCTTATTTAGTGCTTTTTATTACAGCAGGGTTTGGATCAAGACTGGGGTATGAAAAAAAGAGCCTTTCATTCTACACTCACTGATGATGAAGCTTTAATGTTATAAACTCACAAAAACAAAATAAGTTTCAATTTGGGTCACAGTCATAAATAGCAGTGACCAAATCTATTGTCCTGTTTCATTGTTACACAATGTTGGCAGATAGTTGGTCTGCAGTTGATTATTTATCTATTAATTTCTCAAACCTATGCAAACCCAATGCATCTAAATGGCCAGAAAGAATTTGCTCATCTCTAATAAAGGGTGTTAATGTTTTAATATTCAATATTAAATTCTCTATATCAACTAGTATAGAAAAAAAGGTAATAAAGGTAAAAGAAGTTTCTAAGGTCTGAACTAGGGATCGACCGATTATCGGTTTGGCCAACATTATCGGCCGATATTCACGATTTTGGACGTTATCGGTATCGGCAATTACCTTGCCGATAATCCGATAATGCCCCGCCCCCGCACTCCGCACCGCCCCCCCCAATGCTTAGCCCCCACCGCACCGCCCCACCCCCATGACACCGCACCGGCCAGAGACCGCCGCTGCCCCATTGCCCCCACCATCCCCGGTTTTATAATTACCCACCGGAGCCAGAAGTAGCACGGACCCCGGGCCCCGGGAACAGGTAATTATAAAACCGGGGATAGGGGAGCAATGGGGCAGCGGCAGTGGTTGGACTAAGGACCGGCCGGGGGGAGAGAAGCGGGCGGCGGCGGTCTCTGGCCCCGCAAAAGCCGCTGCAGTTCATTGATTTAAATTGCCCGCTTCAAATCAATGATCTGCAGCCGCTTCTTCGGGGCCAGAGGGGGTGGGGTGGGGGTTGCGGTGGTGTTGGAAATAACCGATAACTTATACCGGAATATCGGTATAAATTATCGGCTATCGGTCTGAAAAGCCACAGATTATCGGTATCGACCCTAAAAAATCGACATTGGTCGATCCCTAGTCTGAACTCACGGTCATGATTGAGAGCCAAAATTTTGTCATTTCTTTCCTGATCTCTATTTAGTTTTTTAACAATTACAACCACTTTTTGACCAGTGAGGAATTCAGCCTCCGACCACATATTCTTCAGTAAAATATACGCAATGCAATCCATTATAGGACACAATGATTAGTGAAAAGCATCATGTGATGAAATTTGCCAGTGTAATGCATTTGTAGCAAGATGGATAATGGTTCATGGTCCATCATACCCTCTCAGATCTATTAGGTCTCTTCTAACCTCTGACCTTTAGGAAGTTTTAGGGCTAATTACTCTTTGTGATCTAATCCCTGCAGGGCCGGGGATTCGGCTGACTATGGTGCTACATTGCAGAGAACTAATTAAACTTCTGTACTATAATTAGGGACTAAAGCGAGACGGACAATGAGCGTGAATGCATATTCTACCCCCCGGTATTGGATGCATAGTGTATCAAATACAATAAATAAATAAAGATTTTTTTAAAAAAGCACGATGTAAAGTAAAAAAATAATAATAATAATTTGATATATAAAAATACTTTATACCCAAAATTGCCTGAAATAGAGAAAAAGCTCACTGAAAACAGGGTCACAATGGCCCAGTGGATATCTTAGACAATCCCCAAATAGACCCGAGATCTAATAAAAATATTAGGACCAGTGAGTCTTAAAGGGGTATTCCAGGAAAAAAAACTTTTTTAAATATATCAACTGGCTCTAGAAAGTTAAACAGATTTGTAAATTACTTCTATTAAAAAATCTTAATCCTTTCAGTACTTATGCGCTTCTGAAGTTAAGGTTGTTCTTTTCTGTCTCAGTGCTCTCTGATGACACGTGTCTCGGGAAACACCCAGTTTAGAAGAGGTTTGCTATGGGGATTTGCTTCTAAACTGGGCGTTTCCCGAGACAGGTGTCATCAGAGAGCACTGAGACAGAAAAGAACAACTTTAACTTCAGAAGTGCATAAGTACTGAAAGGATTAAGATTTTTTAATAGAAGTAATTTACAAATCTGTTTAACTTTCTGGAGCCAGTTGATATATGAAAAAAAGTTTTTTCCTGGATAACCCCTTTAATGTGGAGCTGACAAAAGAGCAGCTCCTCTTTTTGCATTGGGTTACATAAAGTAAAGCACGGTAATGCATATAAAGGGAATATACAAATATTATGTATGCTAATAGAATAATATTAATATATAAAAAAGAATAATCAATTTTCTTTTATTTACTGCTAAATTAAAGTGTTCTTGTGATTTCAAAGAGACATTTCAACAGTTGTGATTAGTGATGAGCGGCAGGATAAATCTTCGAATTTGCGATATTTCGTGAATATATTGACGATTATTCGTCCTATGTTTGCGAAAATTCACATATTCGCTATGTTCTTTCACTTTTTTTCCCCCATGTGAAAATTTGCATAAAAACTTGCATGTGAAAAAATCAACAGTTGTGATTAGTGATGAGCGGCAGGATCCATCTTCGAATTTGCGATATTTCGTGAATATATTGACGATTATTCGTCCTATGTTCGCGAAAATTCACATATTCGCTATGTTCTTTCACTTTTTTTCCCCCATGTGAAAATTTGCATGGAAAATTTGCATAAAAACTTGCATGTGAAAAAAAAAAAATACGAATATTCGTCATTAGGAATATATAGTACTATATTCTAAATATTCGCGAAATCGCGAAGAGCCAATATTCGCAATCAAAATTTGCATTACGAATATTCGTGCTCAACACTATTTGCTGAGAGCGAGGAAAAGTGCGTGCTTTAGTGCTTCACTTCCCAGTCTTCTGTAAGGTCCCAGACACCTTAGGCACCTTTTTAGGCACATAGAGGGAGATTTATCAAAACCTGTCCGGAGGAACATTTGCCCAGTTGCCCATAGCAACCAATCAGATCGTTTCTTTCATTATTCAGAGGCCTTGCTAAAAATGAAAGAAGCGATCTGATTGGTTGCTATGGGCAACTGGGAAACTTTTCCTCTAGACAGTTTTGATTTATCAAAACCTGTCCAGAGGAAAAGTTGCCGAGTTGCCCATAGCAACCAATCAGATCGCTGCTTTCATTTTTAACAAGGCCTCTGAATAATGAAAGAAGCGATCTGATTGGTTGCTATGGGCAACTCAGCAACTTTTCCTCTGGACAGGTTTTCATGCATCTCCCTATAAGCTTTTTGGTTACAAAATGCAAATGTTTCAACAGAGCCGGGCCTATCGATGCCTTTATCTTTCACTATGCTCAAATTTACGCCACATCAGAAATACACAACACAAAATTTTAATTCACACATAAAATAATTTTCTCTTTCATTTCATGTACAGCAGCTTACACCTTGCGTGGCAGTTCTCGCCCTACTCTACTACCTCATCTACCTCCCTCTCTAATCATGTATCACTCAGGCAGCTCTGTGACATGTCCATTTGCACCACTTTTAAAGAGTAGCTCCCACCATCGTTTTTTGTTTTCTTCTGTCCCTACCTATTGTTAATCTATCCCTAACCGCCACCCTGCCTTTAAAAAAAACTTTTTTTCAACTCACAAAGTCGTCATATTCATCTTCTTTCTTGCTGCGCTGTCCTCTCCCGGAAGCCAGCTTCCCAGCAGGCGCAACGTCACTGATGCCTACTGGGCGCCGACTTCCGCCCTCACTTCATCTATGCTGCGCTCCTGTCGGAAGAGCGCATAGATGATCAGCGAATCGCAGGCTGCTCCGGGGTCTCCTCCTCCCTGTTTAGCAGTGCATGTGCTACCCAGGGAGGAGGAGTGTAGGAGTAGCCTGCCTTTAAGTAACATATATACACCTGTCGAGACCCTGTAAAGTTGTAGTGGAGCTTCAGCACGGCACTGATAACTAGTGTGCATGCTGGGGGCGGGGATGGGCTGCGCGCGAATCTAAGCAGCCAATGCGCGCAGCCCCAGCGTTCACTGTGCTCACTCCCGCCTGTCTGATTGACAGGCAGGGAGCGAGCGCAGCATGAATGAATTAGGACCGATTGCCCGGCCGGCATCGGCCCGAATTCAGGCGTGACGTCATGCCAGGCTGCAGCCGGCCACTAGGAAGGAGACCCCTAGTGGCCGGTTTTCAAAAGTAAAATACACCATAATAATAAATAATAATAAAAAACATAATGAAACTATATTAGAGATATGTTGTAGTACATAAGTACTACAACATATAAAAAAAAAAAGTTGGTGACAGTGCCCATTTAATGTCCAGCAACAACAACACACACACATAAATATATATTACTTATCAGCTGCTGTATGCTCCAGAGGAAGTTGAGTTGTTCTATTATGTCTGACCATAGTGCTCTCTGCTGACACCTCTGTCCATGTCAGGAACTGTCCAGAGAAGAAGCAAATCCCCATAGTAAACCTATCCTGCTCTGGACAGTTCTTGATATGGACAGAGGTGTCAGCAGAGAGCACTGTGGTCAGATTGAAAATATATTAAAAAAGAGCTTCCTGTGGAGCATACAGCAGATGATAACTACAGGAAGGATTAAGATTTTTAAATAGAAGTAATTTACAAATGTGTTAAACTTTTTGGCACCAGTTGATTAAAAAAATAATAATAATTGTTTTCCACTGGAGTACCCCTTTAAATGCCTTCATCCTCCCTGAGGCATTACATGATGCCATATGCAGATGTCCACAGAGTGAGCTGTTCCAGAGAAAGTGCTACAGTGACCATCTTATAAATATTCCAGATGGCATAAATGAGCACTGTCAGATTCAAAAACATTTAATATGTTGTACTGTTGTACATATTTGCAAAATGTTATCCTTTCTAATATACTTCATAAAAAATGTATCTCCTTTTTATAGAAATCATGGCTTATTAAATACACCACTAGGGGTCCCCGTACCATTCAGAACATAATCCTGTCTGGCTGCAGCATCAACTTTGTCCCATCTAAAGCACAGGCAGGGACAAAGTCCAGCAAGTGAGGATGGGACAAGCACTCCTTGGTGCTCACTCCTGTCCTATCAGACTGCAGCATGAAAACAGATAGGTGGAGGTTACAGAGTAGCCTGCAGTGATTGGATGAGACCCAGCACAGCACAGCAGGCTCAGGGAGGAAGAAGATTCATGCAGAATAAGGACACGCCCCTCCAGAGCACAGCATGAAGAACCTAGTGAGCACTAAAAAAGAAGGTATTTGTAAGAGAAATATAGGTGCTTGACACATGAAATTTATATGTACATAGAAATTAAGTACTGAGTAACAAATAAAAAAAATTGTGGGATATGTCAGGTATGCTTTAAAGGGGTACTCCAGTGGAAAACTTTAATTTAAAAATTTTTTTTTTTTTTTTTTTAATCAACTGGTGCCTGAAAGTTAAACAGATTTGTAAATTACTGTCCAGAGTAGGAGAAAATCCCCATAGCAAACATATGCTGCTCTGGACAGTTCCTAAAATGGACAGAGATGTCAGCAGAGAGCACTGTGCTCGTGATGTCAGCAGAGAGCACTGTTTTTGAAAAATAAAATAATTTCCTCTGTAGTATTCAGCAACTAATAAGTACTGGAAGGATTAACATTTTTTAATAGAAGTAATTTAACTTTACGGCACCAGTTGATTTAAAAAAAAAAAAAGAAAAAAGTTTTCCGCTGGAGTATCCCTTTAATATGAACTTGAAGATACATTTATGTTACTACTCAACCACATATTAAAGGTATAATACAATTTATCAATAATAACTCAGTGTTCTGACCGTCCATGACCCTACTACGAAGTAAATAGCGTCATTACAGTACAAGCAGTTCAACTCTAGTACAAAATGCCCCGGGCACATCTTACAGTGGCTCAGAAACTTCTATTTCATCGGACAAACATCTTGTCCATAGAATCACTGTATGGAAATTAGTCACGCTGCATGATCTCTGGGTAATTCCTGTATATTACTTATCTGCAATGTGTATTGTATTTGTTCCTGGATCATTTTCCTAAAGAGATTTCCCACCTTTCATTTTTCTAGATTTTACATTTTCGGCTTGTACTGCAAATAGTCATCCCGCACCAAATTAATGATTACCGTATTTTTCGCCCTATAGGACGCACCGGCGTATAAGACGCACCCAATTTTTAGGGGCAAAATCTAAAAAAATAAAGATTTTGAACCCAATAGTGGTCTTCAACCTGCGGACCTCCAGATGTTGCAAAACTACAACTCCCAGCATGCCCGGACAGCCGTTGGCTGTCCGGGCATGCTGGGAGTTGTAGTTTTGCAACATCGGGAGGTCCGCAGATTGAAGACCACTGCATAGGAGGTAATACTCACGTGTCCCCGCCGCTCCGGACCCGTCACCGCTGCCCTGGATCTCGCTCCATCGCTGTCGCCGTGTCCCCGTCGCTCCGGAACGTCTCTGCTGCCGGCCGGGTATCCTCGCTCTCCGTCACCGCCATCACGTCGTTACGCACGCCGACGCACGTACGCGACGACGTGATGACGAGGAAGGAGAGCGCCAGCCATACAGGGGATCCCTGAACAGAGAAGACACCGAGGAGGCAGGTAAGGTCCCTCCCGGTGTCCTGTAAGCACTAACCTGGCTATTCAGTCGGACTGTTCGGGACTCACCGCGGCGGTCCCGAACAGCCCGACTGAACAGCCGGATTAGTGTCACTTTCCCTTCAGACGTGGCGGTCAGCTTTGACCGCCGCGTCTGAAGGGTTAATACAGGGCATCACCGCGATCGGTGATGTCCTGTATTAGCCGCGGGTCCCGGCCGTTGACGACCGCAGGGACCGCCGCGATAGGGGTGCATTCGCCGTATAAGACGCACCGACTTTTTCCCCCCAGTTTTGGGGAAGAAAAAGTGCGTCTTATACGGCGAAAAATACGGTAATTCACAGCTACAGCTACAATATGTCTTCTTTATGTTCCCATCATTTGATAAACATTCTTAATTTGTTTTAGAATGTTAGAAGGTTTATAAGTTTAGCTGCAATTTTCCAGATTTTCACGAAAATTTCAAAATCTCATCTTTTTAGAGACCAGTTCAGTTCTGAAGTGGACTTGAGGGGCCTGTATGTTAGATGCCCCCATAAATCACCACATTTTAAATACTGCACCCCTCAAAGTAGTCAGAATGGCATTAAAGAAGTTTATTAACCCTTTAGGTGTTTCACAGAAATGAAAGCAAAGTGGAGGCGGAAATTATTTTTATTTTTTTATTTGCTTTTCTGTAACACAGTAGGTGTTGACAGAGAAATGCAACTTAAGATTTATTCCCCAAATTCTGACGTATTTAGAAATATCCCATATGTGGCCTTTGTGCGCTACATGTCTCACACACAGGCCTCAGACATGAAGGCGTGCTGTGAGGATTTTGGGGCCTCCTTTTAGTTTAGGATATTTTGTTGGCATCATAAAAAGTTGCAGAGGCCTTGAGGTGCAAAAATATTTTTGGGAGACAAATTGATGCTTTCATTGGTACCATTCTGGGGTACATGTGACACTGTTTTTTATTCTTTTTTTTATAAGGTGGTAAAAATAAAATAAAATCTATTCTGCAGTAGTTTTTTATGATTTTTATTAGGTTGTTCGTCATGCGGTATAAAGGACGTGTTAACTTTACTCTGCAGGTTGATACGATTATGGCGATAACAAATTTATATCCTTTTTTCAATATTTTATTACATTTATACCATAAAAATTATTCTTGTAAAAAAAAATCTTGTTCATAAGTCGCCGTATTCTGAGATCCATAACTTTTTTCACCGACACAATTGTGTGAGGACTCTTTTTTTTTGCGGGATATGTCAACTTTTTTTTTTGGGGGGGGGGGGGGGGGGCTATTTTTGGGTCTGTTTTTGGTTTGTATGTATGTGTATATATATATATATATATATATATATTTGTTTTTCAACATTTTTATGCATTTAGTTTATTTATTAACTGATCACACGTATAATGCAGTGGAGTACACATCTGTGCTCCACTGAATTATGCCTATGCCTGTCAGTTTTAAACTGAAAGGCATAGTATAGCAGATCAGACTCTACCTTAGGTAGAGGCTGATTAGCTTCTGTCGCCTTGACCATGGAGGCCATTGTCAGCTCCCTCCCTCTGTAAACCTAATAGACCGCAGCATCTATAGGGTTAACTCAGGATCGGAGCACAGCTCCGATCTTGAATGTTGTGGCTGACCCCCTCCGACAGGGCCCCCCCTCTCCTCCTATCGCTTCACTTTCTGAAGCAACGGAGGAGAGGAGAAGGAGGAGACCCCCACAAATATCACTTCTATTGGTCCATCAGTACTGACAAACCAAATGGAGTGATCGCCAGCCGGGACCGCTGTGATTGATCCCTGGCCGTCTTCAGGGATGCTCGACTGTGCAGCACAGCCGAGCTCAATAAACTGTCACTGTGCCTGGCGGTGCTGTGATAGTTTATTCTCATCAGGTTCGTGGTGATGCGGCAAGTCAGCCTTAATCACCACGTACATGTACCTGATTATGCGGGAAGAGGTTAAAATCTAAAGCATAGTTGGGAGATCTCTATGAACCGTGGCACAGACCAGAGCTGAGCTGTTTGCCAGTAGAACACGGACAGGACTTACTTTCCCTTACTTACCTGACCAATCACAGCACATTACACACTCCTTTCTGCTATACTATGATCTGCCCCGATCTATATGAGTAGTGAGAAAAAACAAAGAAGCCTTGATTTACCTTTGAGATGAAGTGGAACACCCCAACCCCACTTCCTGTGTTTGCCCTGATATATCTGTTACTAGAGAAAGATTTTCCCTGACAACAGGCAGTGGACAGCTAATTGCAGACACCGAGTGGCTAAGATTTAGAGCTGGTTACTGGAATACCATTTTTGGTTAATTAAGTGATATACAGATATATTAGGAATCACATAGGCTATCACATGGAGGAAAGTTGTGTCCATTTAATGTTGTTTTGCTTCGATATGCTGAAAATATCTAATCACTGTGGGGTGCTCAATATTGTGAATAGAATTCCCCCTTTAAAGGACAACTTTGGTACATTAGTTGTTATCCCCTATTTAGTGTCTGAACGCTGGGGGAGGCAAATACTGGAACCCTCTGCAATCTCCTGCCCGGAGCACGGTGGTCGAAGTAACCCATACACAGAGCAAAGGTTGCTCTGTGAAGGACGAGAGCTGGGGTACCTAGGCAAGAGACCGCGAGTAAACACTTATCCCCTATCCTGTGGATAGGGAATAAGAAATTATGTACCGTAGTTTCCCTTTAAGGGTTCATTCACATATACAGTATTCATTCTGCAGATCTGCTGTGGATTTCATGCTGCGTTCAACTATATAGTTGTATTGCTTTAACAGCATGAAATCTGGAACAGCAAATCCACTACAGATACGGTACGTGTGAATGTACCCTAATGGAAAGTGACTGTGCAAGACACGTGAGACACATTCCCAGACACCTATTAAATTATAGTTACTAACATAACACATACATGATCACTTCCTCTGTTTGAAAAACATACATTAAATAACAACAGAAAACACATAAAGATAAAACCTCATGTTGTTTGGAAAAAAAGATGCAAAGAAGACGCTTAAATATACTGTATCTCAAAATCTCACAGAGATAAGAGACCAGACAGTCCCTATAATGTGACTGAACACAAGGATGGACATACGATATCGTGCAATTTCTAAATTAATACTAATGACCAACTTCAATGGGAAGGAATTAAAACATCACGAAGGAGTAAAGAAGTAGAATTAGAGCCGGGACAAGATGTTATCTGGTATAAGAGAAGTGAAGGAACAGGCTTGTATACCAATGATTGGCTGGCACTGCTGGGCTAGAACAATTGGGCATCTGTAGGACATGAACAATAGGAGCACACAAGCAGTAACTGGGGGATGCAGGGGGCCTGGGCTCTCTTTCATCCCTTGCCTTTTTATCACCCAAAACCCTCAGGCAGAGCAATAAGGTCGCAGGGTCAACACAGCATGTTAAAAATTTCCACCCCCTAACCTCTCTGTACCAATGACGCAAGGAGAAGTATGACGTCTCTTTCATAATGCCAACATATAACTGAGGGCAAAGGTACCCAATGATGGCAATCATTTACACAGCATTACATCCTGTAATCATCAGTACCAATCCTGCAAGCTATGCAAATTCTTTTCTTCTTTACAAACTAAGGGCTTAGTGTTTGAATGTACCTAGGCCGCAGACACTTGGAGAAGCCTAAGCATAGTCGAGATCTTTTCTTAATTCTCCAGTGGTTTATATATACATTCTTGACACTGATCCTATAAACTCCACATTCAATAGACAGATGTTTGAGAGCTGCAAGGCATACATATATATATAAAAATTAAGAAATACAGTAGGTAGTAGTATTTATTCATATATAGAATGCAACTACATATTAAAAAATAACATAAATCAGTTTTAAGAATCACAGAGTAAAAATATGCATACCAGCTAAAGCCCCCCATATAGCAGTAGGCCTCAGTCCCCATACAACCCCCATATAGCAGGAGGCCTCAATCTCCATATTGCCTCATATAACAGTAGGCCCCCCATACAGCCCACCATATAACAATTTTCCTCACATAACCCACATATATGAGTAGGCCCCAATTTAACAATAGGCCCACATCTCCATACAGCCCCCATATAGCAGTATGCCCACATCCCCGTATAGCCACCATCTGCATATAGCAGTAGGCCCCACCTATCCTCATACAGTCCCAATATAACAGAAGAACCCATCCCCATAAGTTACTATCAGTGCTCCAAAGCAGTGCATTTTCCTCCTCCCCTGTTCCCCTGACAGAGAGAGGGAAGGACAGGCCTGTGTGGGGCACGTCTGCACCCAGCAGTGATGTGCACAGACATTTTGGGGGGAAGGGGCTAACGTAAAGCTATAAAAGGGCACTTCTCATAGTAATTTATTAAAATGCCCACATAATAATTCCAGACTGCCCAATAGCCCCATTAAATGACCAAATAATAATTCCTGACTGCCCAGTGGCACCAATAAATGCCCACATAAAAATACCTCACTGCCCTTAATGCCCAGTAGCACCCAGTATGTGAGTGGCAATGAATACAGTGTATATATCGCTGCTCACCAAGGACGCATGCTACATTTATCACAGGTTGGAGTTTACAAACATTAAATAATACCCTCACACCAGGACAACATATTACAATTGCAGTGAGTAAATAATACCATACTGGGAAATAAAAGCCAATATACACAAACCAATATAATTTATAGCATCACAATACGAGGGATAACTAATAATGCCACATCGTGAGAATTACAATTATACCACTTAGTGACTGGATAATACCACCATGCTGATAATGAATAAAAATCACTGTACACAGATGTGGTGTCAGCGGGGTGCAATGCAGGGTAGATGTTATAACCCAAGGGGCAGATGTTATTAACCCTTTCTTGTCGTGATGCCAGGGCGGGGTTTAGCCTTAACCACCAGAAGGTAATACCACTGGTCCTGGGCTAGGCACGGGGGCAATGAAGACACGGACGCCAACTTACGGACAAACGGTAGCTTTACTGAGGGTAGACAGATGACACAGTCTATGCAGTACAGCCAAGTCCCAAGGAGGTGACCAGTGACACAGGGGGACCTCGCTGGCTTGCTGGGACTTGCAGTAGTTAGACTGACTTTAGTGCCGACCACGGTGACTACAGATGGACTTGACTTGACAGAGATGGTGACTGACAATAAGATGACTTCACTTACTGATGACCGAATTGTGGCTGCAGGACTTTAGGCTTGAGGCTTACAATGCTCTGGACACAGACACTGATATGACTGCACTGGACCTAAGCATACAGCAGAAGAGACAGAAGAGAAAGATTGCAGCCCCTCCCCTGGTTATATAGGGGGGCTGTGCAAGGAGCCCATAGGTAACTTGGGGGGGTCACCTAGTCACTGAGACCCTCTGGGTAACAATCATGTGGTACAAACATTAAAGCAACAGTACATTAAATGTGGCAAACCTATATACATAATGGGGGTATGCTGCAGGGGAGCCCTGGGGACATGCAGGGACTTTGCCTGACAGGGCAGGAGGACAGTACAGGGCCACATCATCCCGTACTGGGACATCACAAACTCCCCCACTTGAATAAAGTCGCCCTCGGCGCACAGTCTGGGAGGGCTGAGGAGCAAAATGGCCTCAGAGGCCGCATGCCGTCCTGGAGCATTACACACAATGTCCATATCCAGGCTGAACTTAAGTGTTACCAATGAAACTAAAGAGTTCTTGTATAATGTCCATACATGCTCTGAAGACTTATAAACTTTTATGACTATTTTAAGAACATGACTCGATAACATTACACTTGACTATAACACACTTTATGCAACTGTTGACACAATATAAGATGAATTAGGCTGCCTGAGGCTTTTTTTCCCCAATGCCTTGGCTACTGGGGTCCCTTGGCATAACACACTTCTCCCCAGAATACTAGATATATAATTTAGGCTAGACATTTGTTACCTTTGACTGTTTGATACGTGCATAGCAGGTTACAGGTATACCTTCTGGCCAAGAAAGTATCCTGAGCACAAGGACACAAGAGAAAAAACATTTGACATATGACAATTTATAGACATTAGTGTGGTCTGTTTTATGGTAAGTGCTACAGCCCTAGTTAAATAACGGATATGTGTACATGAATATATATATATATATATGTGTGTACTCAGTGACTATGTGTGATACTAACGGTTACTTGACACTTAATCATTGCATCTTGCTGGTAGTTGGCCCTGTGTAGACCTGTAACCTACACAGCACCACTTCTTGTGAATCAGGAACACTTACCTCTTCGGGAGCCCTTGTCATGACTGGAGTTGTAGGGATTCTTGGTGATCAAATTCCAGAGTTGGAGCTGGTTCTGGACTATCAGGACTCGGGCTGGCTAGCAGAGACACTGGAGACCTGGAAACCGGGGTGTAGATTGGTGCCAATGGTGACAGAACTGAGCTGGTGAAGCGACTAGGGTTGGTTGCACCGGCCCCTGGGATGGCATGACACAGAAGACTGCAGGTTGTCTGGGAGAGAACATGGGGACATCCATGGATGGGTGGATCCCCTTTCCTGGCACGTACTCCATCACAAATCTGACAGCTGGTGGAGGAGGTACAGGTGGTTCAGGCAGGTCTTCCTTGAGACATAACTTTATCTGGTTACAGTGGATGACTTGTGGCTCATACCCAGTTTTCTGGATCTCGTACACATCAGAGTCTGGGTAGGGTATGGCCGTTATTGTGCATGGCTCCATTTCCCAGATGGAATCCAGCTGGTGGGACCTCAAAAATTTCCGCAGCCAGACCTTGTCACCTAACTGAAGGGGTTTGGCGGAGGCACGGCGGTTATAGTCTTGCTTTAGCTTTTGCTGAGCCTCGCCCATCTTTTTACTGACAATCTTTTTTGCTTCCTGGATTCTTCTTTGATGGTCAGAGACCCACTCCATGGAAACTTGTGGAGAGTTATTGAAGGGAGCTTGAAGTCCAAATGTTTGGTCCTTCGGCAGCTGCCCATTGTCAGGTAGAAAGGGGTGTATCCTGTGGAACAATGGATCGTATTGTTATAAATTTCCAGCAACTTGGGCAACAATCAAGGCCACTCTTAGTGTTTTGAGACATACGCTGCTCGCAGCATGTGGATAAAAACTTGATTGATGCGCTCACGGAGCCCGTTTCCTTAAGGGTGGTAAACAGCAGTCTGGAGCTTCTTACAGGCATGGAACTGACACAGCTCCTGGAAGAGTTGGGCCATTCCTCGGTCTCTCAGGACAGACTCCGGGCAACCAAGGGTTTGCACCCAATTGGAATAGAACATCTGAGCCGCTGTTTTGGCTGTAAGGTCTTTGACAGACCGTCCGACAACCCACTTAGAGTAGTGATCCACCATGAGAGCATATGTGTACCCGGACCGGGTAGGAGACAACTTGACATGGTCTAGCGCAACCAACTGGTTAGGCCTTTCACTCTGGATGGAATGGAGGGGTGCTTTTGCGTCCTTGCACACGTTCTTGGTGACATTACAGGCTGCTCACTCACTGCACCATTTCTCAATGTCGCACCGCATCCCAATCCAGTAGGACCTTGTTCTGACAATAGCCTTGGTCTTGTGGACTACAAAGTGTCCCAATTGATCATGGTATGCGTTGAGGACCATCGCCACGTCCCTTCGGGGAAGCAGAATCTTAAGTCGATCACCAAAGACCGGATCCAAAGAATTTCGGTACAACAATCCCTTGTGCACGAACAGTCACTTCCTCTGTCACCACAGACGCTTCAACTAGTAGTCACACTGGGCCCGGCGCAGACGAGTTGGTACCTTTTTCATGAGAAGATAGTCCAACGGATCCCCCATGACTCGACTTTTGTCTTGTAGAGTCTTCCAGGTATATAGGTCTTCTTGGACCTTCTCGGACCTGGGTTCACCGTTCTCTAGGGTGGTCACAACATTCTGACTCATGAACTTCTGGTAAAATGGGGACATCTCCATGTCTTCCCACCAAATAGTCCTTAAACTTTTCAGTCGCGGCACATACAAGGGCTAGGAGTTCCAGCTTGAAGGAGCTGTAATTTGCATCGTTCTTCTCTGCTCCTCACAGGTTATGACTGGCATAGGCTATTACTCGCTCTTGCCCTTCTAGGACTTAGGACAGGACAGCTCCCAGACCTTCAAAGCTGGCATCCGTATACAACAGTACGGCTGACTGTAAACTGGATACGCCAGGATGGATGATTCTGTCAACAGGTGTTTAAAGAGCTCGGATCGCTATCTCTTGCTCTTCGGCCCATTCAACAGGTAGTCTTCCACTGTAGATTTCCTTCGCTGTACCCCTGAGAAGAGCTGTGAGGGGTTCTGCAATCTGAGCGAAGTGGGAAATGAAGCTGCGGTAGTAGCAGGCAAATCCCAGGAAGCTCCTGACATCTTTCACCATGCGTGGGGTAGGCCAGTTCTTGACAATCTCTACCTTTTCAGGATTAGGCTGGACTCCATCAGCACTGACAACATGATCTAGGTAGTGTACCTGAGGTTTAACCCCTTAACGACGAAGGACGTATATTTACGTCCTCCGCCGGCTCCAGCGATATGCCCGTCATATCGGGTCGGTCCCGGCGGTCATCAACAGCCGGGACCCGCGGCTAATACAGGACATCACCGATCGCGGTGATGCCCTGTATTAACCCTTCAGACGCGGCGATCAAAGCTGACCGCCACGTCTGAAGCGAAAGTGAAAGTATCCCGGCTGCTCTCTCCCGGTGTCCTGTAAGCTGTTCGGGACGCCGAAGATGTCCCGAACAGCTTACAGGACACCGGGAGAGCCCTTACCTGCCTCCTCGGTGTCCGATCGGTGAATGAATGCTCCGTGCCTGAGATCCAGGCAGGAGCAGTGAAGCGCCGATAACACTAATCACAGGCGTGTTAATACACGTCAGTGATCTGTGTAAAAGATCAGTGTGTGCAGTGTTATAGGCCCCTATGGGAGCTATAACATTGCAAAAAAAAAGTAAAAGAAAAAAGTGTTAATAAAGATCATTTAACCCCTTCCCTAATAAAAGCTTGAATCACCCCCCTTTTCCCATAAAAAAAACAAAAACAGTGTAAATAAAAATAAAAAGAAACATATGTGGTATCGCCGCGTGCATAAATGTCCGAACTATGAAAATATATCGTTAATTAAACCTCACGGTCAATGGCGTACACGTAAAAAAATTCCAAAGTCCAAAAAAGCTTATTTTTGGTCACTTTTTATACCATTAAAAAATGAATAAAAAGTGATCAAACAGTCCGATCAAAAAGAATGGTACCGATAAAAACTTCAGATCACAGCGCAAAAAATGAGCCTTCATACCGCCCTGTACGTGGAAAAATAAAAAAGTTATAGAGGTCAGAAGAGGACATTTTTAAATGTATACATTTTCCTGCATGTAGTTATGATTTTTTCCAGTACGACAAAGTATGACAAAATGAAACCTATATAAGTAGGGTACCATTTTAACCGTATAGATTTACAGAATAATGATAAGGTGTCATTTTTATCGAACTATGCACTGCGTAGAAACGGAAGCCCCCAAAAGTTACAAAATGGCGTTTTTTCTTCGATTTTGTCGCACAATGATTTTTTTTCCGTTTCACCGTGGATTTTTGGGTAAAATGACTAAAGTCACTGCAAAGTAGAATTGGTGACAAAAAATAAGCCATAATATGGATTTTTAGGTGGGAAATTGAAAGGGTTATGATTTTTAAAAAGGTAAGGAGGAAAAAACGAAAATGCAAAAACTGAAAAACCCAGCGTCCTTAAAGGATAGCTCCCACCATCACTTTTTATCTTTTTTTCTGTCCCTGCCTATTACCCATCTATCCCTAACCCCCTCCCTGCCTTTAATTTTATTTATTTTTTACATATTAAAAATGCCTTTTTGTCTGCCTGGTAGTGTGCTCACTACCAGGCAGACTTCCCCAGCAGGCACCACGTCGCTGATGCCTGCTGGGGCCGACACTTCCGCCCTTAGTTCACCTATACAGGGTGCCTCCAGCTGTTTCCCCACTGCAACTCCCAGCTTGCCCTGACATCTATTGGCTGTCAGGGCATGCTGGGAGTTGTAGTGGGGAAACAACTGAAGGCCCCCTGTATAGGTGAACAACGGATCTGTGATGGCCGCATATCCTGCTCCCCGCCGCGCAGCCCGCAACCCCCCCCCCCCCCGCCCCGTCGCGCCGCTCAACTCACTCCCCCTTTAGTTCACCCAGAGTACCCCCTCCCCACCGCGCAGCCCGCAACCCCCCCAGCTCCGCTCAACCCACTCCCACCCCCCTAAGTTCACTTATTCAGTGTCCCTCCAGCTGTTTCCCCACTACAGGTTAAAAATCACTTTTTTAAATTAAAGTATATTAGAGATATGTTGTAGTACTTAAGTACTACAACATATCAATTTTTTTATTTCATGACAGTGCCCATTTAAGGGATTAAGCAGATGACACTTTGACGGTTTGATCTTCAGCCCTTGCTTGATCAGGATGCGGAAGACGTCTGACAGATGACTGAGGTGTTCCTGGTAGGACTTTGAATACACGATGACATCGTCCAGGTACAACAGGACACTTTAAAAATTCAGATGGCCCAGGCACCGCTCCCTCAGATGCTGGAATGTAGCAGGGGCATTACATAGCCCAAATGGCATACTCTTAAACTCAAACAGTCCCATGGGTGTCACAAAGGCAGTCTTCTCTCGGTCCTCCACGGCCATAGGCACTTGCCAATATCCGCTGGTTAAGTCCAGAGTGGAGAAGTAAGCAGCCGACCCGAGGGCTGTGAGTGACTCTTCAGTTCTGGGTAGAGGATAAGCGTCTTTGTGAGTAGCATTGTTCAACTTCCTGTAGTCGACACAAAAGCGAATAGTTCCATCTTTCTTCTTGACCAAGACGAGGGGTGCCGCCCAGGGACCCTGACTCTCTTGAATGACATCCGCCTCTTTCATGTCGGCCAGCATCTTCTTGACAGTCGGAAACATGCCTGGCACGACCGTCTTTCTTTAATAGGTGGGCTGTCGCCGGTGAGAATTCTGTGCTGGATCATAGACATGCGCCCAAAGTCAGTGGGGTGTTTACTGAAAGCCCCTTGGTACCTTCTAGCAATGTTAACGACCCCCTTGACTTGATCCCTTGGGGTAGTCTTGTCTTCTACTTGGAGTTGCGCCCACCAGGGCTCAGAAGTACTTGCACCGGTCCTTCAGATACTTGGGCCACACGCTGTTGGGCCACCTGGCATTCTGTTAGGATGTCCCTTGACTCTAGAAGATACAGTTGGGCAACTGGGGTGTACTTAGGTAGCACAGTAGCAGCATCAGACAGATTGAATAACCGGGCGGGGACTCTCCCGTTGGTAACCGTGACAAGGCTTCTTGCAGCTCGTACAAGGGGATGATCTTCATGATGAGGCTCCAGCAGGGCTTGAAAGTCCTTGTTCCTTACTCCAGGATGTGCACGGCACCAGATGATGGTCCCTGTGTTGGGTTGTAGGGTCACCGATATGATATCTCAGACTCATACAGATTTCACCTTGTTGGTTGGCAAACTTCTGCTCCAACTGTAGAACTTTCAAATGGTGCTGCGCAGCCCACTGGCCTGAGGGAGACATGTATGGGAGAGAGGTATGCAAGGAATCTACAATTTCAGAGAAACACAGTTTCAGCAGACCCTTTTATCAGACAAATTAGTGACAATCACTCCCTTCCCTCTAAGTACATGCTTCCCCAACTGGATGGTTGGCTCCCAATATCCATGTCTGGGTATTGGTTTCCCATTGCCTGCCACTACTCTATAATCAACATCATTCGGTTCACACAATAAACTGTCATTCTAGTGTGTATAGAAAACATTTTTAGATATAGTAGACACTTGCGACCCTGTATCTATCAGCGCTACATTAATCTTTACATAGAGGCAGGAGGCGACATAAAGTGAGAGTCTGACTGTCATTCGGGGTTTGGACCTGATGACTATTTTCCTGAGGGCCAGTCCGCGACCTCAAGGGAAATCTGTTTAAATCCCAACACTGCATTTTCCAATGTCCCGGTTTATTGCATTAGGTACAAAAGGGTCTTTGACTCCCCGAGGGCCTATAAGGTGGAGGATTAAAGGTGTTCAAATTATGGGGAGCAGGAGGAAGTTTCCTTGGCATGGGCGGTTCAAGGTCAGCCTGGGTGGCAAGCACCTTCACCGCCTTGTCAATTGTTCAATGTCCTGCTTAACACATTGTAATTCTGAGGCTGTAGTAACCAGCAAGGTAGGTAGCACTGGGGCGGGGACCAGTGATGGTGGTGGTATGGGCCTAGCTACCGCACCTAGTGGCTCTGGGACAAGTGCGCAAACTTCCTCTGACTCATCCCCGGACTCCATGACTTGAATAGCCAGTCTCTTAAAAGCGGGGAAGGACAGACTGGGGTTTTGGACTGCTAACATTCTCAACTGGGCTTTGTCCCACTTATTATGAGCCCCATCGATAAATCTATCCATCAATACCTTGTTGCCCTTCTCGGAGGCGGGCCAGGTGCGGACTTCCTCCAGTGCTGATCCCTGTAGTTGTCCTGTGAGAAACGGCACCTGTTGATTAGAAGGGAAAGAATAAAAGACAAACAAACTCTGGATCTTCTCCTTGAAATCCCTCAGGGTGAAGGGGTCTCCGTTATAGGTAGGGAGGACAGGGTTCCCCATGAATACCAGTGCTGGAACACCCGGGTTGTTGATGTGGACTGCAGGCAGGACTGGCAGCATTACGGCCGCTGGGGCAACAGCTGATCCCGCTGCTGGAGATGAACGGGCACTGTCGTCTGGTTGATCTGGAGGGCTTGGTGATGACATCTTGCAGACTTTTTGAGTGCGCTGTCACTTGAAGATGATTTGAATGTGCTGGCCCTTTAAGATAATTTGAGTGCACTGTCGCTCTAAGATGCTTGGCGATATGCTGCAACCACTTAGTCTTGACTAACTGGATCCCCCTGAGTGGTGCTCCCCCACTATGTGGCAAGTACCCAATAATGCTACTGGGCACCAGGGGGTTAATGTGACTCGCCACCAGTACCAGAGACCTGCTGAGGGAGATTGTTGGTTTATGCAGAGTCTGCGCTGCAGCGGGTTCTTGATTATATACCGCAGAGCCGGACGGAACCCGGTCGGGAAAGTCTTCCCCAGTGCAACACACCTTAGTTCATCCTCGCAACACTGAAGAAGCGTCACCGCTGGGGACTGATGGGGCAGAGCTGCGACCGCTCGGCGCACGGGAAACACCCACCAGACCAGATTAACTCTTTCAGGTACTGACTTCTCACACTGCGCAGTGACACGTAACCGTCTTTCCTTCACCTCCCCCTCTATTTCACAGGTGACGCTAATATTTACTTTGCAATGACAACAGTCCCGTACACTTTTCTGGCGCAGATTCCATCGCAACGGCCTGCGACTATTATAGACAGACATGAAAGTGCACAAATAACCCAACTGTCAAACCACAACAAAATCACATTGTGAAACTCCATCAGACCAAAACACAAGTAGTATGTGTAAAAAGAATAAAAGAGAAACGTAATACAAATGAAATAAAGGAATCAAATGGTGTGAAGTGCGATAGTGAGAAATGAGAGAATGAGGAGGGACAAATGCGACGTGAAAAGTGAAAAAACGAAGGAAAGGGTGAGTATAAGTTAAGGGATATAACGGTGCTTGTGATGCAAAAATATTAATAAATACAAGGAAACAGTAGGTGCAAATAATGTATATTAAATGCTTGCCCAGTTAATTACAAATAAAGTGCATAGGTGCTAAACATTTTGCACTTAACTTCTCTCTGATTCTCTTTATGATCCTATCCTCTTACCATATGTGTACTTCTTTATTTTACTGAGAGTTAACTGTATCATACTCTGTTCCTGTCTCTGCATTCCATGTAGCGCTGTACCTCCTGTACCATCTCCAGTCATCTGTTTTTGTCACTCAATGTGCCCATATTTTAATATTCTTTCTATTTTTATATTGTATGTCTTTTTTTGATATATGTTTAATAAAGGTATATGATTTTACATAATTGGTTCTTTTTGTCTGTGAGCTTTAGATATTAGGCAGCTTTAGATAAACGCACCCAGCGTTTGGAACTCAATATTTATAACTGATTACCACCCCATCCAAACACGGACACCTGAAACCCATCATGATCAGTGGAAGACCAAGTGGTCAGACTCCCCCCTCACACGCACACTGCTCAAACACTGTTCTCTTGTCATCCTGAGCTGCCTTCAAGAATATCTTTCCATGTTCCCTTAACTACAATAATCTCATGGGTCACTAGATGGCAGTATAACAAAAAGTTTAGATTCCCACTTTTATTCTGCTTTTACCTACCCCTGGTCCTGTATATTCACTGGCAGCAGGAATATTTTAACAATACAGTGTACATTAAGAAATGTGACTCCTCTATGTCAGTGTTTCCCAACCAGGGTGCCTCCAGCTGTTGCAAAACTACAACTCCCAGCATGCTGTGGAGGCACCCTGGTTGGGAAACACTGCCCTATGTGCTCACAATATTATACTCAGTTAATGATTTATTTAACGCCCCAAAAGAACAGCAATCAAAGTGAATGACAAGACAAGCAATGCAGGGAGCACACGTGGTTTGATCTATTTTATTTACATTGTTCAGTAAGGTTTTTTTGGTTTGTTTTTTTATGTATCTTTTTATGTATCTTTTATATATATATATATATATATATATATATATATATATCACTTCTATATTTACAAAGAATTTAAGTCATCAAATCTATTTTATTCCTGCAAACACCTTAAAATGGATGTTTTTACAGAATCAGCAAGAAGATGACATCATTCACAAGAAATTCACATAAAGATCTGATGCAAGATATATACATTCAATGGAACAATTACTGGAATATACAGAATGTGCAATATCTGCTTCCAACTCATGAATACACACTGGATGTAGGTTTATGTTCCAGTGTATCCAGTGGCTCACAACATCAGATTAGTGATTAAAAGGAGCATCATTCATTGTTGTACCCACTGGAGTCCGGTACATGGCAGCATGATTCCCAGTAGAACCATCCGGATCTTCTCTCACCGAATAATAGGAGCAGATCGATCATTGGTTACAGTAGGACGAAGCTTAACAGTTGCAAATGGATTGGTTCCCCTGGTAAAAAGTAAAAGTGAGTTAAAAAAGTAAAGATGTCAAGCTTGATGCAGGATAGATAGATAGAAAGATACAGACAAAAGGAAAAATTATTACACCATAGCTGTATAGCTTTTCATGTTGTATCTATATACTCATGTTTTATCTGTATCTTTGTGCTAGCAGTGTGCTGCTGTATTCTTCTGTTGCTGTATATTTAGCCCGGCAGCTTGCACCTGTAAACCAGGTCCGTATAATAGTTTGGAATCAATAGTGCTGGCTGACTTATCCTTTTGTCTGTATTGTACATACGGGGGAGTGGCTACCTCCATGTTGGCTCTTGCACCCCACCCACCTCTATCAGGTGTATATAAGGTGTCTGGGATGTTTCAGATCCTGCAATGCCTGCTGAACTGATCACACAGAGGCATATTCATAGTGTAGGGTCCGTCCCAAATGAGGTCACCTTATCGCGGGGGGACGGTCCAAGCTATTTGGCCGCCAAATTGCAAGCTAAGTACCTCACTACTTCATAATTTTATATTTCCATTTATTACACCATAGCTGTATAGCTTTTCATGTTGTATCTATATACTCATGTTTTATCTATATCTTTGCGCTAGCAGTGTGCTGCTGTATTCTTCTGTTGCTAGATAGATAAATAGATATGAGATAGATAGATGATAGATCGATAGATATGAGATAGATATGAGATAGATGTGAGATAGATAGATATGAGATAGATAGATATGAGATAGATAGATATGAGATAGATAGATAGATAGATGATAGATAGATACAAAAATATAGAAGCAGCACACCACAGGTAGAGTTCAAAAGAACGGTGAATTTATTCCATGATGTGAGAGACTACGTTTCTCCAGCCTCACGCTGGCTTTCTCAAGTGCTTAATGAGTGACATATATGTGGCTTAAATAAGCCAACCAATTACAGAGTTTGTGACATCATCACATAGTGATTATCATATATAAACAATGTATAAAACCATAAATTATTAAGACATCGTATACAAAATGTGTTACATAAATACAGATATATGTGTGTCCAGTGTAGATCCACACCTATGTGTCACCCGATCGTGACGTGTAATAAAGTGTCCATAAAAAAAGTCCATATTTCTACTATGGACAACCAAGTTGAACTAGATACGGTTTGGTTTATTAGGAAACTTAAATTGAAAATTTGGTTTCACAATCGCTCTGGGGTGTGTCAGGAGGATGGTTCTGTTCCATCATGTACCACACCACAGAGCGATATGTTCACCTTTAAACAATATGAGTTACCAGGGTATAGTGAATTTCAACCACCTATAGAATCACACGCTGTTTCTACCTATTTTGATTGTATTAAGAGAGATTTTGCTACATTTAGACAAAAACAAACACGCCTCAAACATCCAAATCTGTCACATGATGAAATTCTGGCAATGCAGGAACTGATCCATGACCACAGCCTCATCATCAAATCCGCTGATAAGGGTGGTGGGGTCGTGGTCATGGATCGGAGCATGTATCTTAGGGAGGCATTGAGACAATTGGGTGACACAGAAGTTTATAAAATTTTACAGAGAGATCCGAGAGGAACAATGATGCAGAAGTTGGAACTCATTTTGGGTGAAGCTATAGAAAAGAATATCATTGACAAGAAACTTAGGGATTTCTTACTGGTAGAGTTCCCCATTACACCGGTATTATATCTCCTGCCGAAAATTCATAAGAGCCTCATTGATCCCCCTGGGAGGCCTATAGTTTCCGGCAGGGGTTCTCTTTCTAATCATGTTTCAATATTTCTTGATAAGGTATTGCGCTCACTGGCCACTAATACAAAATCGTACTTGCAGGATACAATACACTTTTTATCTGTTATCTCTAATATTATTCTCCCAGACAATTGCATTATTGCGACATTTGATATAGTCTCACTCTATACCTCGATACAACATAGTAGAGGCATGAGGGCCGTTGATAGAGGCCTCAGGAAAACTAACTTTAGTAGCAAACAAGTGGATTTTATTCTCACATTATTGGCTTTTGTCTTGGAGAATAATTATTTTACATTTAATGAGACCTTTTATCTCCAATTACGTGGGACTGCCATGGGCAGCAACGTGGCGCCCACGTACGCCAACATTGTGATGGCGGACTTTGAGGAAGAATACGTCTATGTGTCCCACCACTCCAGGAATCTCCTGGGGTGGTGGAGATACATAGATGATATCTTCCTCATTTGGAAAGGCAACATCAGTGAGCTAGAAGAATTTAAAACTTTTCTGAATAGCATTGACCCTGACTTACAATTCACTCTAACTTTTTCAGATCAGAAAATTCACTTTCTGGATACAGAAGTTACAATTGTAGGTAACAAACTTTCTACAGATCTATATCGGAAACCAACTGACTGCAACACCTTACTTAAATTCAATTCTGCACATCCTAGACCCATTAACTCATCTCTCCCATACAGTCAGCTATTAAGAGCAAGCAGGATCACTGACTCTGACATAAAATTTGATCGAGCGATCAATCATATGGTAACACAATTTAAAGATAGGGGGTACCCAACCAGAGTAATATCACAACATGTGAACAGGGTGAAAATGGAAAGACAACGTAATCATACACCTAGCCGTAAAAAAGACCAATCCAATCGCATTCCATTCATTTCCACTTACAATGAAATCTCGGGCAATATCGCACAGTCAATTAGGAGACATTGGCATCTAATCCGGGATAGCTATCCTGACATTCCCGAGTTTAGATCGCCTCCACTAATGTCATATCGTAGGGCACGTAACCTAAAAGATTGCCTAGTGAAATCAGACATTATGGGGAGTTCTTCTAAAAAAAACTCAAAAGTACCTAACAATTCAGTCCAAGGGTTGTTTCCCCTGCAGAAGGTGTGTCAGTTGTAGGTACATACAAAAGGGTAGTGTTTTTACACATCCAATGACACAACGTACCTATCCTATTAAATTTTATCTCACCTGTGAAAGTGAATATATTGTGTACATATTATGGTGCCCGTGTAAACTTATATATGTTGGGGAAACGGAATGTGATCTAAGAACTAGACTCAACCAACATAGATACTCGATCAGAAAACAACGGGTTGACCTACCGGTATCCAAACACTTTTTGGATGCCGGTCATGTTGAAACGGATCTAAAATGCATGATAGTGGACCATATCCCTCCACTTAATAGAGGCGGTGACAGATTAACTCAATTACAGACAAGGGAACTTAAGTGGATTTTCTTACTTGACAGCTTAAAACCGAAAGGACTCAATGTAGAATTCACAGTTCTACCTAAAATGATGAAACGTTAACAGATTGAGCCCCTTTTGTTTGGTCAGGACTGTCCTATTGTATGTTGTAAAGTGACATGTAATATGTATGTTTTTCTCTTTTTAATACTTGTTTCCATTACATTTCAGTATTCTATCGATATCTGAGCCTGCCCATGATGCCATCCTCACCGAGACGATCTTTGTAACATTAAGAAAAATCATCATTTCCAATGGATAATCCCTGTGTCATCACCTATAGCAACCTGGTACTAAACGCCACATACTGCTTTCTACTGCTTTTGCCTGTCTTCTTCTATTGGATAACCGCCTTGATACTTTCTTTCATTCAAGGGGAACATTGACAGTGCCATATGTATGTTTGTACTCTACGAATGTTGGGACATTCTATTGACACTTCCCTCTAACTGTGTGGGTAAGGGATGAAAGAATATGGATGATGAGACCTGGCCTAGGCCGAAGGTATATCTCCTTTTCAATGCGGGTGTTATCCATGTCCATGATGTACACCTTTTAAAGCATGTCCCTTTACACCCGTTACACAGGGGATTGCCGTGTCAAAGTCCTGAAGTGCTTGTCCAGTATGAATGATGTGGCTTTTTGTTTCCCTTGTAATGAAGTAAGTTGCTTTACCTGAGCGATGCACTCCCTGATCGGAACAGCGGTGCGCTCGATGATCCGGGACCGCTCCTGTTGCTATGGACGCCCTCGGAGGTGTTTGGCAGAATATTCCTTTCTCATCACCAGTGCGCATGCGCTGGAACACGGCCGAGTCAAAGTTACTATGGACGCTAAGCTGCACAGCATTTCTCGCTGCTCGCGAGATTGGCGTGATGATCCGGAGGTTGCTATAGACGCTTGATGACGCACCTCGATCCCGGAAGCCTAATCAGCTGTAACCACGAGATATCGGCGTCCCGGAGGGATGGTGTCATGAGAACGGCTCAGAAGGTATTCTACATATAGTAGAAATATGGACTTTTTTTATGGACACTTTATTACACGTCACGATCGGGTGACACATAGGTGTGGATCTACACTGGACACACATATATCTGTATTTATGTAACACATTTTGTATACGATGTCTTAATAATTTATGGTTTTATACATTGTTTATATATGATAATCACTATGTGATGATGTCACAAACTCTGTAATTGGTTGGCTTATTTAAGCCACATATATGTCACTCATTAAGCACTTGAGAAAGCCAGCGTGAGGCTGGAGAAACGTAGTCTCTCACATCATGGAATAAATTCACCGTTCTTTTGAACTCTACCTGTGGTGTGCTGCTTCTATATTTTTGTATGCATTGAGGAACCAGTGGACCGAGGTTCAGAATATGCGGGCACCCCAATTTCTTTTTTTCTTGATATTTCTGGAGGTGCTGTTCTTATTGGATATGTAGATAGATAGATAGATAGATATGAGATAGATAGATATGAGATAGATAGATAGATATGAGATAGATAGATAGATAGATAGATGTGAGATAGATAGATATGAGATAGATAGATATGAGATAGATAGATAGATAGATATGAGATAGATAGTTAAATAGATATGAGATAGATATTAGATAGATAGATAGATACAAGTTCAATAGAAACAGCACATCCAGAAAAATGTGAAAAAGGAATTGGGGTGCATGCATGTTATGAACCTCGGCCCACTGGTTTTTCAATCCATAGAAAAAAATGCAGGCAGCACACCAAGACCGGTATCCAAAAGGAGTGAGTTTATTCCATGATGTGAGAGAGACTACGTTTCTCCAGCCTCACGCTGGCTTTCTCAAGTGCTTTAGAAAGCCAGCGTGAGGCTGGAGAAACGTAGTCTCTCTCACATCATGGAATAAACTCACTCCTTTTGGATACAAGTTGTGGTGTGCTGCCTGCATTTTTTCTATAGATAGATAGAGATATGAGATAGATAGATAGATAGATATGAGATAGATAGATAGATAGATAGATAGATAGATAGATAGATAGCATGTTATGTATTGTATTGGGTTGTTATTTTCCGTGGACAAGTTGTTTAGTCATCAACTCAGCATTATTTTTTCTTACCATTTTGGAAAATACAGAATATAACTAAGATGATTTTGTTTAACCATATAAGTGCACTGTGTATGCTCTTTCCTTCATAATCCTAAAAGCTATGAGCTATTCCTCAAGACTTCTCGTGAGCTGCATCTGTTTCCTGCACTACCTTAGACAACCATCCTGAAGATGGCCATATATAGTGATCCCAAACTCGATTTTCTCTCCTCTGTTCACAATCTGAGCTGGTGTGTAAGGCAATGTTTACACTGCTATTGTGCTCTGGCTCCTTTAAGGTCTGTTCAGCTCCGTTTTTTTCTTGGGTCCAATTGATGATCTTAATGGGTCTTACAGGGGTACTCCAGTGGAATTTTTTATATTTTTTTTATAAATCAACTGGTGTCAGAAAGTTAAACAGATTTGTAAATTACTTCTATTTAAAAATCTTAATCCTTCCAGTACTTATCAGCCAATGTATACTAAGGAGGAAGTTCTTTTATTGTTGAATTTATTTTCTGTCTTACCACAGTGCTCTTGCTGACACCTCTGTCCATATCAAGAACTGTCCAGAGCAGGATTGGTTTGCTATGGGGATTTGCTCCTGCTCTGGACAGTTCCTGACATGGACAGAGGTGTCAACAGAGAGCACTGTGGTCAGACAGCATACAGCAGCTGATAAGTACTGGAAGGATTACTTTTTTAAATAGAAGTAATTTAAAAATCTGTTTAACTTTCTGGCACCAGTTGATTTAAAAAACAAATGTTTTCCACCAGTGTACCCCTTTAATGGGTCCAAGTGGAAAAAAATAGGAAATGCAGTATTTTGTTTTCTCTGATCAACTCCCTTCCTTCCAGTGGACTCAGCTACAGAGCTACCTTTATTGGAGCATGGCAGCAACATCAACAAGCCCTCTCCACTTCTATCTATAATACTGAGAGAACAGAAAGCCAGTCTGTTGGATTCTTCTTATTTTTCTCAGAGTAGAAGCTAAATGGTAAGAAATTTCTAATGAAGACTATTTAGTGAGTTGCTTCATTTTGCATTCAGAAAACGAATAAACAATAAAACCAGGCCCTTTTTACCTTATTTTGTTAATGTTTCTAGAAAATAAAGAGAAATGGTAAACATGCAATAAACTCTGTGGGGGAGATTTATCAAAACCTGTGCAGAGTATAAGCTGACGAGTTGCCCATGGCAACCAATGAGATTGCTTCTTTAATTTCTCAGAGGCTTTTTAAAAATCAAAAAGTGATCTGATTGGTTGCTATGGGCAGCTGCACCACTCTTCCTCTACACAGGTTTTGATAAATCTCTCTCTATCTTCCTATTAATATTGTGAACATCCCTCAAGCTGGACTTACTTAGGAAAAAGTTCTCCGCGCAACCCTCCTCCTCCAGACCTCTGCAAAGAAACACAGTAAGGTTACAATGAGATAGACATATACCGAGCAAACACATGCAAGTGTGGTGAAAACTAAGATGTATAAAGTGAGTCACTGCAAAACATTGTCTGTGCCCTGCTATATGCCACCTGAATCTATAGCATGGACGGTCCAGAAGGGAACATGGTTTCATGCACTGATGGGACAATGTATAATGTTGAAGTGGAAGAGCTTGATGTAACATGCTTGGGATAAGGGAGGAGTTGACTTGTGAATCCTCTTACTTATAAGGTTCTTTCTTCTACATTGTGGGTCATTCAAAATCTTCAGTGTCAGTAGCATATGTGTGTATATACTGTGTATCCCTTACACCAAGCACACACACATAACCTTAACCCATGCCCTGCATTGAGCCTTGTATATATGCATATACAGTGTGGGGGTCTCCCATGCAGGCTTGGCAGTGATCATACGTTTAACAGTCAGAGCTTTCATCCTGTATCCACCAGAAGTGGGGCTCAGGTGTCATGGATGTCAGGATGGAGCTAAAGGAACCCTGCTGGGAAGAGAGACGAGGTTGAGTGTATGCGGCCTCTGAGATTATAAAGTGTGGGGAGAAAAACAACGAAGGGTTAAGGACAAGGAGCATACTGGCTGTATGTGTGGTATATTCATATTACTATTCAGTTCTATACTGTCTACACTGCTATTACTGTAAGGAAAAAAAAAGTCCTATTTTTACCAAAATGTGCCTTTGTGGAATACTAAACGGGGCTGTCTGGCAAGACAAAAATGTTCTTCATGGCTGGGGATGGTGTGAAAATAATAAACATGCTATACTTACCTCCTTTGGTCCCCTGCAGCTACTGAACAGGAGCTGCTTCTTCTGGGTTCTGTAGTGTCCTGAACGGACAGGACCTGCCCATTCAGCAAATCAGTGACTGAGATAGGACACTGCTGAGGCCACTGGTTGGCTAAGTGTGCAGGTCTTGTGAGGTTGGGATGGCACGCAACCCGGGAGGAGCGGAAACCAGCAGAGGACCAGAAGAGTCAGGTCAGGGGACAGGATGGGGTGAGTATAGTATGTTTATTTTTTTCTACACCTCCCCCAGCCATAGAGTAAATGTTTGTTTTCCTGGGACGGTCCCTTCAAACGAAGACTAACCATACATAGCCAGATCAAGATCTGCTTAATCTGATGATTGAACTCCACAGTATATACTGTTTTTGGCCATACAAGATCAAGCCTTTTGGGACAGATGTCAGGATTGCTGCTTGCTTCAGATAATGAATGAGGACAGAGTCACTATTACAAAGCACCAAAATCCTGGTGCAACAAAAAACTGGTATCAATGTCTTACACCAGATGTATTTTATGTTTCAGATACTTTTTTGCACCTTGTATGACAAAGGACAAGGCCTATTGGTAAAGAGAGGGCATAACTGAAAGGGTCATGGTTGGATATAAAGCATCATGCAACAACATTGACACAAAATAATAGGTAGTGTAGAGTTAGACAGCAGTGTCTAAGAATGCGCCAAATTTATCAAATAGTATGACCCACTGTGATAAATCTGGCACATTTCTATACTACGTTCATAAAATTTTTTGTCACTTATGAAGATAATGCTGAACTGTATAAATTCAGAATATTTTTCTCATTCTCTATATTGAGAAGATCATGGTCAAGGCAGATGGTTAGTCTTTCGGGTATGATGCATTTGGTGCTTACGGCAAAAAAGTATTTAGTCAGCCACCAATTGTGCAAGTTCTCCCAATAAAAAAGAGGAGAGAGGCCTGTAATTTTCATCATAGGTATACCTCAACTACGAGAGACAGAATGAGAAAAAAAATCCCTAAAATCACATTGTCTGATTTTTTAAGAATGTATTTGCAAATTATGGTGGAAAATAAGTATTTGGTCAATAACAAAAGTTAATCTCAATACTTTGTTATGTACCCTTTGTTGGCAATGACAGAAGTCAAACGTTTTCTGTAAGTCTTCACAAGGTTTTCACACACTGTTGCTGGTATTTTGGCCCATTCTTCCATACAGATCTCCACTAGAGCAGTGATGTTTTGGGGCTGTCGCTGGGCAACACAGACTTTATACTCCCTCCAAAGGTTTTCTATGGGGTTGAGATATGGAGACTGGCTAGGCCACTCCAGGACCTTGAAATGCTTCTTTTACGAAGCCACTCCTTCATTTTCCGGTGGTGTGTTTGGGATCATTGTCATGCTGAAAGACCCAGCCACGTTTCATCTTCAATGCCCTTGCTGATGGAAGGAGGTTTTCACTCAAAATCTCACGATTCATTGCCCCATTCATTCTTTCCTTTACACGGATCAGTCGTCCTGGTCCCTTAGCAGAAAAACAGCCCCAAAGCATGATGTTTCTACCCCCATGCTTCACAGTAGGTATGGTGTTCTCCAGATGCAACTCAGCATTCTTTCTCCTCCAAATACAACAAGTTGAGTTTTTACCAAACAGTTCTACTTTGATTTCATCTGACCATATGACATTCTCCCAATACTCTTCTGGATCATCCAAATGCTCTCTAGTAAACTTCAGATGGGCCAGACATGTACTGGCTTAAGCAAGGGGAAACGTCTGTCATTGCATGATTTGAGTCCCTGGCGACGTAGTGTGTTACTGATGGTAGCCTTTGTTGCTTTGGTTTTTGCTCACCGTTCTTGTGATCATTTTGACACCACGGGATGAGACCTTGCGTGGAGCCCCAGTTCGAGGGAGATTATCGGAGGTCTTGTATCTCCTACATTTTCTAATAATTGCTCCCGCAGTTGGTTATTTCACACCAAGCTGCTTGCCTATTGCAGATTCAGTTTTCTCAGCCTGGTGCAGGTCTACAATTTTGTTTCTGGTGTCCTTCAGCAGCTTTTTGGTCTTGGCCGTAGTGGAGTTTGAAGTGTGACTGTTTGAGGTTGTGGACAGGTGTATTTTATACTGATCAACTTCTCAGCATAATCAGACCACAGGTGTGCACGTAATGGTTGGCTTCCCTATGTCTATCTCAGGGCTCCGTCTCCTGAGTGTAGTAAACCATATGTATAGAAATAGACATAGACTGGGAATTGCACTTAAAAAGTTCTTTATCTCCAAATTCATCCATGTACAAAACAGTAGAGAGATATACAGAACATAATCACCCGGTGCTCAATAGACTGCTCAGAGGTTATTCCACTCGGTGTCTTCAGAACCTTCCATTCCAGACTTGCTGCTTGCTGGACGGTGTGTTCAGAATTAGCGTCCACATGGTCAGGAACACACCGTCCAGCAAGCAGCAAGTCTGGGATGGAAGGTTCTGAAGACACCGAGTGGAATAACCTCTGAGCAGTCTATTGAGCACCGGGTGATTATGTTCTGTATATCTCTCTACTGTTTTGTACATGGATGAATTTGGAGATAAATAACTTTTTAAGTGCAATTCCCAGTCTATGTCTATTTCTATACATATGGTATTTTATACTGATAACAAGTTCAAACAGGTGCCATTAATACAGGTAACGAGTGGAGGACAGAGGAGACTCTTAAAAGGGTACTCCGGCGCTAAACATCTAATCCCCTATCAAAAGGATAGGGAATAAGATGTTAGATCATGGGGATCCTGTTGCTTGGGACCCCCGCTATCTCTCCTGCAGCACCCTCGTTTTTCAGCTGCACAGAGAGAGGATCGCTCTGTGGCTGATGACAGGCGGTGCAGGGGACGGAGTATCATGATGTCACGGATCCACCCCCTCATGACGCCCCCTCCCATAGCCTTCCATTGAGGGGCGGGGCATAACGTCACATGTCTCTCATAGTTGAGGTATACTTATGATGAAAATTACAGGCCTTTCTCATCTTATTATGTGGAACAACTTGCACAATTGGTGGATGACTAAATACTTTTTTGCCCCACTGTGAGTTGGATCAGACTTTTCAACAAACATATATATGGTGCAGTTATGCTCTTACTTTAACACTGTTGTTCAATGGAGGTGGTTGAGGAGCTGGATTGGAAGATTTGACGCTAGACCTTTGATCTACAGCACTCTGCCTGTAGCCGCCAGGCTGTGGAATGTTGTCCGAAACATCCAGAAGATCACTGGCACTGTGTGCACTACGCAACCCAGATGACCTGCATGGAAAGATCAATTCTGTAAGTATACAACTGCATATCATGTATTCAAAACTGTACTTACTGCCATATGAGGTGATTCGGACCGCTATAGTACATTACTGAAAAACATTGCCCATCCTTATAAATTATGAACTGTGTCTTGCCTGGGATTAAGGTCTGTATCTATAGATTTTACATATGCTTCAGGGAACCAGCCAGTCCTGTGGAGACAAAAAAAAATGAGGGATCATATTCCCTATGGTATCTATTGCTTACAGCATTCCTATCAGGACTATAAATGCCAGAGCTGTAGTTAAAATGGATCCTCTTTATTATCTTTAGTTATATGACTTTGCTGTACAATGTTCTTTTTCAATGGTTAGCCAAGGCACAATCTTTTACTACCAAGAAATTATAAAAATAAAATGCATTTAGAAGGACCCTTTAACTTTTTTGTTATGTTGAGTGCTAAAATAAAATCTTTGCTAATTTATTAAAAAGGAAAAATAAAATATTACACTGACATTAGTATTCAGATCCTTTACTTAGTTAAGGCCCCTTTGCAGTAATTACATCCTTCAGTCTTCTTGGAGATTGCCCATCTGGATATGGGGATTTTCTGCCATTCTTCTTTGCAAATCCTCTTAAGCTCTATCAGGTTGGATGTGGTTCATCGGTGGAAGCCATTTTGAGGTCTCTTCAGAGATATTCAGTGATGTCCCAGCACAAAATGCTGTCCTGTGGCTTCGGACTGCCTCGGGCAAGCCTGCGGCACAGATGTTGGGCCAACTGAGAGACTGGTTATTGTTTCTATTATGTTCAACCAGAGGTTTGATGTATTTTCATGGGCATTGTGTTATATGCTATGTCTGTATGTGTATTCATGTGTGTTTTGTACCTTTAAGAGAGGAGCAGTGCGGCCATATAGTGTAGTGGGGGGAGGAGCTGCCTGAGTCTATCCCAAGTGCCAAGCCTAAGCACAAGTGTGGTAAAGGTGTGAGGTGTGTGGAGAAGCTCTAAGGGAAGGCCCAGAACAAATCATCATTGCAAGTCTTATCCAGTCATTCTGCAAGGATCTCCCACATGCTGGAAGTTCATGCCCTGGCGGAGAAAGCTACAGGACCTTGACAGAACCCTAGCTACCTGGAACACTCTTCAATCCTCTCTCAAGTCAGTATCAATTTATTGAGTGATAAGCACCAAGGCAGCAAGGCAACAGAGCACCCAAGGGGTTACACTGCATCCTCTCCACTCTGCACCATACTGTCTGTGTGGATCAACATCTGAACCCTGATCAGTAAAGACAGTTATCCATTACCTGACGTTGGTGTGTTCCTTTACTCCCCGTGTCTGGCCCAGGAGAAGCTGACTCCAACCTCGGACCGTGTATAGGCTAACGGTGCCCTGTGGTCACAAAGTGATAAGATATTTCACTGTGGCACCACAGTTCCATTGGGTTTAAGTGAGGGCTTTGGCTGGGCCACTCAAGTACATTCACAGAGTTGTCCCAAAGCCACTCCTGTGTTGTCTTATTTGTGTGCTACGGTTCATTGTCTTGTTTGAAGGAGAAGCTTTAGCCCTGCAGAGCGCTCCGTATCAGGTTTTTTAGTAAGAATATCTGTGTACTTTGTTGCATTCAGCCTTAACCCTGACCAGTCTCCCTGTCCAAACTGCTGCTAAAGATCCCCATAGTATGATGTTGTAGGGATGGTATTGGGCAGGTGATGAGCAGTGCCTGGTTTCCTCTATACATGATACTCAGAACTGGCCAAAAATTAAATGTTGGTTTAATCAGACCCGAGGATTTAGTTTCCTACAGTCTTAGAGTCCTTTAGGGGCTTTTTTCAAACTCCAGGCAATTTTCATGTGTCTATTTCTAAAGAGAGGCTTGGTACTGGCCACTCTGCCATGAAGCCCAAATTGGTGGAGTGCCGCAGTGATGGTTGAACCAATCTGTACACAGGAACTTTGGAACTCAGCCAGAGTGACCATTGGGTTCTTGGTCATCTCTCCTTCAAAAGCTCTCCTCCCTGATTACTTAGTTTGGTGGACAGCCAGCTGTAAGAAGTTATCTGGTTGTTACAAACTTTTCCTATTAAAGAATTATGGTAGCCACTGCACTGTTGGCAACTTTCAGTACAGCTCCTATTCTCCAGATTGGTGGCTCCGCATAATCCTGTCTCTGGGCCTAAAGTCAGTTCTTTCACCCCTCTTGGCTTGGTATTTGCCCTGTTATGCATTGTCAGCTTTGAGACCTTACATAGACAGAAGTGTTCCTTTCCAAATCATGTCCAATTTATCACAGGTGACTCAAGGTGTAGAAACATCTCACAGATGATCAAGAAAAATGTGAGGAGCCAGAGCTAAAGTGTGAGAGCAAAGGGTCTAAATACTTATGTCCATGCTAAAATGTAGTTTTTCCTTTTTAATTAGTTAGCAAAAATGTCTAAAGTTCAGTTTACTTTGTCATTTTGGGGTACTGAGTGCAGCTTAAAGGGGGAAAAAAATAGATATTTTTTTTTTATATCTTAGCATAAGGTCCCAACATAACAATATGTAAAAAAAAAAAAAAAAAAAAAAGTGAACGGGTCTAAAAACTTTCAGAACAATATATACATTTTTATACAATATACACATTTATATACATTTTATAACCACTACACCAGATATATATAATTGCCTAAACCTTACGTGGACAGAGCATCGAGTCTCCCATACAGCCATCCATTCCGAGCTTCTGACACCAGTAAAGTGATCACATTGCCCTTTGAAAATTGCAGCATGGTTGGGTTTCCTACTGGTTTGTGGTCTACAATGGCCTGGACCTTCCTATTGCCAACACTCGCTGCCGCTGCTACAACTGCAGCTACTGCAACTTCACCAAAGGAACTAGAACGAGTGCGAAAACTGCCAGAGGTTCCTGTAAGAGAATATAAAAAGGTTAGGTAAGACCAATGAGAGGCCAATAGGGTCACAAATAAAAGTGTCTTACCATTAGAGGATGTCCTTTGCAGACCTCTTGTAGTACTTTCAACTGGAGCTCTAGCATTATTTTGATTTACCATGGATAAGACATCTGCCACAGATCTCGGTGTCTAAATGATAGAGGGAAATAAACATTGCTTTAGGAATACTGCCCTTTATTTTTTTAACCACCAAAATCAGAGCAGTAAGAGTGCGATTTCTAGCACCCTATCCAACGAGCTGATTTAATGGGCACCAGCAGACAGGCTGCATCCTCTTCATTGTTTACAAGGGACAGCGCTGTACATTACGTAGTGGCTGCACCTGGTATTGCAGCTAGTCCCTACCAAATGTATGGCTCTGGCCCCCTCAATCGAATTTTTGGTGGGGCTGACAGAAGGCGGACCCCTACTTATCTGATATTGATGGCCTATCCTTAGGATAGGCTATCAATATTAAAGATCTGGAAAACCCCTTTCACATTCTAGTCAAAAAAGTCAGTCAGAGACCTAAAGTTTCCTACAGTTGGAGGAAAGGAGCAGCAGACCTGTAATATGTACTGTGATGTCCCAGTACAGGACATGGTCCTGCACTACACTTAGGCCCTGTCAGGTTGCTGGGACATCGCAGTACATTTAGATAGGGATCATGGGGGAGATTTATGAAAACTGGTGCAGTTGACCATAGCAACCAATCGGATCGCTTCTTTCATTTTTCACAGGCCTCTTGAAAAATAAATGAAGCAATCTTATTGGTTGCTATGGGCAACAAAAAAGTTCCTTATGATAATATTACTTACCATATTCATTGAGTCCCTTGGGCTATTTGCCGGCCGACCCGAGGAATAATTCTGAGCAGCAGGGCCTGTCTGAACTCTGCTAGCATCAATCTGTTCCTTCCATGTAGACAGTCGTGGATTCAGCACACCTTGAGCCTAAACATAGAAAAAAATGTAAACTTATTGTAATTTGGGAAATTGTGAGGGTTTTTGTTTTTACACAGTGCACTTTTTGGTAAAAATTATACTTTATCTAAATTCTGTAGGTCAATATTATTTAAAAGATACCCAATTTGTATAGGTTTTGATTTATTTTACTACTTGTAATAAAATAAAAAAAGTAATTTGCCTAAAATCACCCTATTCGGGTCCCTATATTTTTTTGTTCATGCCAGGATGAACAATGTTTTTATTGGGGAATGGGAAGAGGGGGGTGATTTCAACTTTTATTATGGACGGAGTTATTTTATAAAGGGGTTACTAGTATTTTATTGACTTTTTGTGCTCAACGTATAATGGATCACATTATTTTCCCCAATACTCCCTTTGGTCTATATCAGTGTTTTCCAACCAGGGTGCCTCCAGCTGTTGCAAAACTACAACTCCCAGCAAGCCCTTGTAGTTTTGCAACAGCTGGAGGCTCCCTGGTTGGGAAACACTGATCTACATGAATATAGATTTATATATTATTTAAATAAACATTGGGGAGGTGATATTTCTTACCCGGCTGTGGTATTGCTGGAAGGAGCTGCACAGTAGCCAATGTCGTTCTGCCAGAAAGCGATATCTGCGCTTCTCCTCCAGTTCTGCCGCTCGCTGGCTCTCTCTGACAAATGAAAGCATGTCCGTATGTAACATGTTCACTTTTTCCTGCAGGCAGTGGAAGAATAAATTACTATGGGAGGAATTATTAGGGTAGCAGGCATAAGGACTACTATGGTGCCCACCATTTAAAGGAGCCCCACCTACACTAAAAAGTAAGGTGCGGTATGTGACCGTAAAGGAAATGAAGAGTAAAATAGGGCAATTGAAAACTGAGGGCAGATTACTGGAAGAACAAGGAAAGGGGAGATCAACAGTCTGGTTCCAAAAAAAACAAAACAATAAGCTTGCACAGCATGGCAATGTACCCACTGAGCAAATGTGACAATGCAACACTATGTAACCAGACAGTAATGCCATGATGACGTGCTAACATAATCTTGGAAAGAGCAGTGACAAATATTAGTGAACAAACGGCAGTGCCCATACTACAGTGCTGGTAGAGTTTCATATCTTGTATCTTGTCCTTACTTTCATACTTTGGAAGTTACGGTCCCTTTGTCTCTCCATTTTCCATGCATCAGACATACATTTATCAAGGGTAGCTGCTCGCTGGCGGTACTCTATTTCATAACGGTTTTGACTGTCCTGTGTAACAATAGAAAATAAAATAAAACTATTGTAGGGGTCAGCCCCTGGAATTACCAAACTACATTGCACTGTATTTCTAGTGAAAATGTTCCACACAGACTGCCATACTTCTTCCAGCCACAAGATGTCGCTGTTGCTTTAAGTGAGAATAAAAGTTTGTTTGTCTCAGAGGAGGAGGAGCAGGAAGTTCCTGGGGTTCTGTGGTGTGTGGCTCTCTAATGATGTGCTGAGCTGAGGAAAGAGACTGTAAAAAGTGGCCCTGAGAGGGAATATAGATCGTGTAATCCAGAGACTGAGCAGCAGGACCGTGCCAGAGGAGGCAGAGCTGCATTGTGATGCTCCAGACTGCAAGAGCGAGAGAGCGAGAGCGAGAGAGCGAGAGAGCGAGAGAGCGAGCGCGAGAGCGAGAGCGCGAGAGCGAGACCAGACAAGCAAGCTACAGATCCAAAAACCAGACTACACCTGCGAACCAGCAAGAGAGAGAGAGAGAGCGAGAGAGAGAGCGAGAGAGAGAGGAAAACATACCAGACAAGCAAGCCACAGATCCAAAAACCAGACTACACCTGCGAACCAGAGAGAGAGAGGAAAACATACCAGACAAGCAAGCTACAGATCCAAAAACCAGACTACACCTGCGAACCAGAGAGAGAGAGAGGAAAACATACCAGACAAGCAAGCTACAGATCCAAAAACCAGACTACACCTGTGAACCATGGAGAGAGAGAGAGAGAGAGAGAGAGAGAGAGAGAGAGAGAGAGGAAAACATACCAGACAAGCAAGCCACAGATCCAGAAATTAGAATTACCAGACCAAGACAACCAGCTCTTCAGCTACATACAGAACTGTGAGTGTGCACCAGTGCTAAGAACAGTCTCCTTTTAGGCAGAGCGTTGTAGAAACGTGTCCCAGTTAGTGGGAATCAGATAGGATCATAATAGAAGAGAGTAGCCTGTATTTCTATGTGTGCATTGGCGGGAGCGCCATTTTATGTATCACGTTTCAGTGAACTGTTAATACTGTTAACCTCATTCTCCAGCCGTTATATTCTGTTGTTTAATAAAGCCGGTATCTGTTTCAGCCTCCTTGTCTGCTGTACCGTACTTGAATCCTGCACTGCAGTCTCCTACTCCTCTGACCGCTACAAGTGGCACTGTGAGCAGGGTACGGTTACGGAGATGGAGGCAGCTGAAGGCAATGTGCATGATGCTAATGTGAGTACCTCAGGCAATGGTGGAACCCCTGCAAGGACCCTCCCTATGGGCACGCTGTTTAATTTGCTGAGAAAATTTGATGGCCAGAACATGTCACTGTCAGACTGGGTGACAAGGTTACAGAGCGTTACTAGAATTTACAATGTAAGCCCAGAGCTACAGGTGGAAATTGCTTCGGCAGCCCTAGAGGGTGAGGCCCGAAAAAATGTTTTCCTACAACCAGAAGCCATGCGTAGTACTTTGAAAGAGATTGTGCGATTTCTGAAAGATATATATGGTGAAACAACTAGTGCAAGCCACCTCCGGGTGAAGCTCTTCTACCAGGTCCACCAAGAAAATGAAGGGGTCTCACAATATGCGACTGCTCTACAGGAAGTATTGGCCGAGTACAGAAAAAAGAGGCAGACGGAGTAACCGGCATGGGATCCGCAGATCGGATATTGCGGGAACAATTTGTTCTGGGACTATTTAACTCTCCCCTGAGACAGACCCTGCGTGAATGAGTTAGAGTGGACTCTACCCTGAACTTTTGGCAAATATTTGCTGAGGCTGTGGCATGAAGTAAAGAAGAAAGTTATGCCTCCGGAGTGGTACGGACCCAGACCCCCACACCCTTCGGGGCTGTGTGGAATGAAGAGGTCCTAGTTAAAGCAGTGCAGGACCTGCAGAGCTCCCTGAGTGTTATGCACGAGAAGTTAATGCAAATGGAATGGCAGATGAGGTCGAGCTACCCCGAGGCTGTCTATCCGGCCCAACAACAAACTTATCAGGCTGCCCCACTGGTCCTTACATCAGAGCATCCTTACCCAAATTTACCTTCCCACCAAGTTCCTCAATATCCTCCACTGAGGCCAGCCAGTCAAGTCCTAAGGGCACCTCCCGCACGCAGGCAAAGAGAATACCGCCCAGAGACTTAGTGCTGGCGGAGCAGAGAAAAAGGAAACTTCGCCAGAGAATGTCGGAATGATCTATCTATACGCCCAGAGCTGGGGTTAGTGGGGCGCGCTGCGGGGGAGGTAGAGAGTCAAGCCAGCCAGCCAGCTCTGAACACCTGGTTGCAGGGTGTCCTATTATACGAGCCGAATTTTAAGGCATTCCAGTCGACTGGATACCGGGTCACAGGTAACGACCATGCCTGAGTCATACTTCAACTGTTACTTTCAATCACTGGCCAAGCCAGAAAAGAGAAATTGATCCGGGTCATAGTGGCTAATCAGCAACAGATCCCTGTCACGGGAGTCGTGTGGATGAATGTACGGCTATGTGGACAGAAAGTGGGGAGAAAAGGTATCCTGCTGGTCCCCGAGATGTTCAAAGAAGATGTACTGGTGATAATGGGCATGAATATTCTGCAAGAGTTGGACCAGATCATGTTCACTAAAGGGGATCAGGCTATTGGAAGCAAGCCACTCTGCACAAACCCAGTCAAAAAGGATTTCAACGGTTGATCCGATTCCGTGGGACACAGAAGAGTGTCCCAGTACATCAGTCTGTGGGAACTATCCGAGTGCCGGGAAGAGTACCCTCACCCTCCCCCCTGGTCGGGAGACTATATTGACACTGCCCATGGGAACCTTCCGCAACCTTGAAGGTATGGAGGTGATTATTGAGCCTGGGGGCCTAGGAGAGTTAGGCCACGATGCCCTGGTGGCCAGAACACTGGCAGTGGTCCAGAATCTGGAAGTCTCTTTGGCGCCAGGGGTGGAACTGGCTCATGTGTACCTACATCGGGGAGAAGTGCTGAGCCGGGGAGAAGTGACTCTATCTCCGATAGGCAATGCAGCTTGGACCTTGGCAGTTAATGCCAGAACCGAAGAGGTGCCAACCCCAGAATGAAATGGGAGAACTATCTTGGACTAAATGGAGATAGATGTGATGACTCTCAGTCCGGACCATTTGCGAGCAGTTGAAACCATGCTGTGGGAGAATCAGGCTGCGTTTGCCCGCCATTCTGATGACTTTGGCTGCACAGATGCTATAACGCATTAGATACCGACAGGGGACACTTCCCCAATCCGGGAGAAATATTGACATATTCCGCCCAAGTTGTACCAAGAAATGAAGACATTGTTGAAACAGATGATGGATTCAAGAGTGGTTCAGGGTACCCAAAGTCCTTGTGCAGCCCCAGTGGTGCTTGTCAAGAAGAAGGACGGCACTATTCGATTTTGTGTGGATTACCGGTGGTTGAATGCTTGACCACACAGGACTTATACGCTCTGCCTCGCATTGAGGAGTCTAAATACTTCTCCACCCTGGATCTAGCAAGCGGGTACAGGAAGGTACTGGTGGCCAAGCAAGACAGAGCAAGGACAGCATTCATACTTCCCATAGGCCTATTTGAATTCAACAGGATGCCATTCGGGCTGTATAATGCCCCGGACACCTTCCAGCAGCTAATGGAGAAATGTCTGGGAGACCTACATTTTTAAGCGACCCTGATATACTTAGACAATATCATCGTGTACTCCACTACTTTTCAAGAACACCTGGACCGACTAGGACAGGTACTCAAGCGATTGCGAGATCGCGGGCGTCGGCCATTGCCGGCGGGTCCCTGGCTGCGATCAGCAGCCGGGATCAGCCGCGCATGACACGGGCATCGCTCCGATGCCCGCGGTTATGCTTAGGACGTAAATGTACGTCCTGGTGCGTTAAGTACCACCGCACCAGGACGTACATTTACGTCCTGCGTCCTTAAGGGGTTAAAGAAGGAGATCGAGTACTTAGGCCATACGGTGTCCCAAGACAGGGTGCTGCTGTCCAAAGACAAGGTGGCTGCCATATGACAATGGCCAGAGCCCAGAACGCTGCGGGAGTTGAAGGCCTTCCTTGGACTTACTGAGTACTACTGGCAGTTCATCAAGGACTTCGCAAAGATAGCGGGCCCTCTGAATGACCTGTTGAGAGGAACAGCTGGGAGACTCAAGAGACAAAGTGTCCCCTGGGGACAGAAGCAGGAGAAGGCCTTCCAGGCCTTGAAAGAGGCCCTGACATCGGCCCCCATCTTGGCTTATGCAGATTTCGACAAACCATTCCTCTTATCTACTGATGACAGTCTCTACAGACTCGGGGCGGTTCTGTCGCAGGTACAAGATGGACACGAAAGAGTTATCGCCTATGCCTGTCGGTCCTTGCGGGATACAGAGCAAAACCCTCAGAAGTACAGTTCCTTCCGACTGGAACTCCTTTCCCTGGTGCGAGCCATGACAGAGAAGTTTGCAGGCTACCTGACAGGGGCTTAGTTCTTTGTACGACCGACAACAACCCCCTGGCCCATCTGGATAATGCCAAGCTGGGAGCCCTGGAGCAACGCTGGGCACCTCGCCTTGCAAAGTATGTCTTCTTGATCCGCTACCGCTCCGCTACAGAGAACACTAATGCTGATGGTCTGTCCAGGGTTACTTTTAAAATTCCAGTAGGATATCTTGATGAACAAAAAGAAGAGGATGAATCTCCCGACTTCCGCAGGTTCGCACCCCCGCCAGTCGCGGCACAGACAAGTGGGGAGGCCCATGCCCTACCCAAGGCATTAGGTAGAACTAATGAAGAATCGGGCCCAATACAAGATGAAGACGTCGGACTGCAGCAGATGAAAGGCTGGGTGTTCCATCGAAGAAAACCTGACAGAGAAGAAAGGACTGACCTTAATGCCGAGATGAAGTCCATTCTACATCAATGGGACAGACTGGAAGTTCACGGAGCTGTTTTGTACCGCAAGTGGCAGCAGCCTGCCAATCTAGAGGCAAGGTGGCAGGTAGTAATACCCAGAAGTGTGGCACGGGAGATAGCCAAAGAGGCTCATGAATTTGGAGCTCACTTCGGGCCAGTCAAGACCTACCAGTGGCTGCAGTGTTATTGTTATTGTCTGCGATAGGTGGCCACGGTTGAGGAAGTCTGCCGACAGTGTCGCGTGTGTGAACTCACTAAAAGCACGGAACAGAGGGAACCATACAGTCCATAAAAACCAAAGAACCGCTGGAAGTATTGATGATAGACTATCTCCTTGTGGGACCATCAACCAGAAGTCCACAATACTGCCTGGTCATGATTGACCACTTCTCAAAGTTTGCAGTGGTCACCCCAATTCGGGACCAGATGACTGAATCCACAGCTCAGGCCATCTGTCAAGACTTCATCCGGGTCTACTGGTGTCCGAAGCGGATTCACTCAGATCAAGAAGCGTGCTTTCAAGGGAAAGTGAAGGAGAAGTTACACCGACTGTATGGCATTAAAAAATCCAGGACAACCTAGCCAAAAAGACACACTAGCCAGACTATCAGCCTGAATTAGTCTGGGCTTAGAATGATTGGGTCCACACCACCACCGGTTATACCCCGTACATGCTACTGTTCGGTAGAGCTGGCCGGGAAATTGTTGAATTGAATTTAGAACAACCAGAGGACCTAATAGAACGATCGACCACCTCATGGGTGAAAGAACACAGTCAGTGGCTCCAGACCATCCGCCGGTTAGCAGGCCAGCGGTTACAAGAGAGAACTCATACGTACCTTCCTCCCATCCAGGAGGTTCTTCTGCAACCTGGAGACCAGGTACTGGTGCGAGACAAACTTCCCAGAGGCAAGTTTAGTGAGCGTTGGGAGGTACAGCTGTACAAAATGATCAAGAGAGTGTACCCCAATGGCCCAGTCTACGAAGTACGAGTTGAAAATGAGGAGTTTGCCTCAAGGATTCCACATAGAAATCTTAATCAAGTCTTAACAGATAGTCAAGACTTCAGGAGATCTAGTAGGTCTACTGCAGGGGTTCCAACAAACAGGTATGATGTCGATCAGTTCATTTGGTCCACCTGTATGCATTGTGGACAAGGTTGTGCTGCTATTAGAGGTTCCTTCCTTGTCCTATGGATTAAACCTGATTTTACCTGCATTGAGCTGGATCCAATCTCCTTCATCTGCTATTAGAGGTTGTATTAACCCTTTCTTCCTCATGGACTATATAGTAAGGCCGAGGAATGCCACCTTTAAGTGGGGAGGCATGTAGGGTTCATCCCCTAGAATTACCAAACTACATTGCACTGTATTTCTAGTGAAACTGTTCCACACAGACTGCCATACTTCTTCCAGCCACAAGATGTCGCTGTTGCTATAAGAGAGAATAAAAGTTTGTTTGTCTCAAAGGAGGAGGAGCAGGAAGTTCCTGGGGTTCTGTGGTGTGTGGCTCTCTATGGCTGTGCTGAGGAAAGAGACTGTAAAAAGTGGCCCTGAGAGGGAATCTCAGGATTGTGTAATTCAGAGACTGAGCAGCAGGACCATGCCAGAGGAGGCAGAGCTGCACTGTGATGCTCCAGACTGCACTTGCAAACCAGAGAGAGAGGAAAACATACCAGACAAGCAAGCTACAGATCCAGAAATCAGACTTACCAGACCAAGACAAGCAGCTCTTCAGCTACATACAGGACTGTGAGCGTGCACCAGTGCTAAGCTGTGGTAGGGCATAGAACAGGCTCCTTTAAGGCAGAGCGTTGTAGAAATGTGTCCCGGTTAGCGGGAATCAGATAGGATCATAATAGAGGAGAGTAGCTTGTATTTCTGTGCATGCACTGGCGGGAGCGCCATTTTATGTATCACGTTTCAGTTAGCTTTCCTGTAAACTTATGTGAACTGTTAATACTGTTAACCTCATTGTCCAGCCGTTATATTCTGTTGTTTAATAAAGCTGGTATCTGTTTCAGCCTCCTTGTCTGCTGTACCGTACTTGAATCCTGCACTGCAGTCTCCTACTCCTCTGACTGCTACACTATATTAAAATAAAACTATATTCCATATCAATAAACAAGAGGTTTCTCCAGTTTATGAAGCCCATTGTTATATACCGTGCAGTTCTGAGTAGGGATGTCCCTATACTGTACATTTGCATGAGTACTTGTACTCGTGAAAATGTCCCTGATACCTAATCCAATACCTACTCCCGGCGGCTGTTATCACAGAGGTGCGGTAGGCCACCTGCGCACTGTGCATATCAACTCCTAGAGGACGCAGGGTGTAAATTTACGCCCTGCGCCCACTCCCGAGCTATGCAGCACATTCAGCAGCTGAGCATGCATCATAGCCGGGACCCACATTAACCCTTCAGATGCCAAGATCAAAGTTGATAGCGGCGTCTAAAAGTCCTGAGATTAACTGCTGGTTAGCTCAGGGATGCTGATCGGGATCACTGCGGTGAAATGCGGTGTCCCGATCAGCTGAGAGAACATCTGGAAGTCTTTTACTGTGCTTCGTGCCATCCTACACTCACTCCTTTACTGCAGCCAGCCATGGCAGGCAGTAGTAAAGGAGCACCATAACACTGACCAATGCTATGCTATGGCATACCATTGATCAGTGTTAGCAATCTACAAATTGCATGTAATACTAATAATAATAAATGTGAATTATCCCCTTCCCTAATAAACATTCGAATCAACCCCTTTTTAAAAAGTTTAAATATACCAAAAAAATATATATATATTAGCCATTTCTCTTATAAAAACTAAAAAAAAAAAAAACACCCCTTCCCATTAAAGAGATTTTTTTTTTTTTAAACCCTGTCGCTTGACCTTGAAAAAAAGTATCAGTAATATTCGGTCTTAAATAAATGATATTGGGACATCCCTAATTCTGAGTTAACAAAGTGGGGTCCTCTGTTGAGGATTTTCATCTCTTGGCCACAGTGAAGAGCAGTTGAAGGAGTGTGTGCCCTGACCTGTTGTTCATTACACGGACAACCGGTTTATTTCAGTGGGCACTGTGTTACGCTAAATTTCCCCTGTGGTGGCGCTGCAGAGAAATAAAAAGCTTGTTGCCAGGTCTTTCCACAGATTACAGCTGAATGTTCACTTTGCAAACACATTGTAATCTGTTTATTGTCAAGGGACATGAAAAGGTGCCCATGAAGTTTTTGAGACTACTTTTGGTGATGCAGCCAATTTACTGTTTTTGGAGTTTTTTTCATGTCTGCAGGAAAAATCCAAAAAGTCAAAAGTTTATATAAATGGTAGTAACACATAAATTATTGCATATAATACTCACTCGTATAAACTGCATATCCAGCTTTGTGTTCTTGTCCATTTGTTGGACAATCTCGCCATGTAATGTCTGAAACTAGAAACAGTCACTAGTTATTCTGACTCATAGGAACATTAGCCCTCATTTACTAAGAGGATCGGGTTCAAATTTTGTGGGGTTTCTTTTATGTGTGTCATATTTTCTGCATGATGCAAATTTGGCACACGCAACAATTGTGGTGCTAGACAAAACCGGCCTTTTCACTCATTTAGCATTTGGCAACCCAAAACTATTTATGTTACTGTGGAAATTTCATAACATTTCTATTAAAGGGGTATTCCAGTGAAAAACTATTTTTTCAAATCAACTGGCTCCAGAAAGATAACAGATTTGTAAATTACTTCTATTAAAAATCTTAATCCTACCAGTATTTATCACACCTCTGTCTGTCTCAGGAACTGTCCAGAGTAGGAGAAAATCCCCATAACAAACCTCTCCTGCTCTGGACAGTTCCTGAGACAGACAGAGGTGTCAGCAGAGAGCACTGTGGTCAGACAGAAAAGAACAACTCAACTTCAGCAGCTGATAAGTACTAGTAATTTACAAATCTGTTTAACTTTCTGAAGCCGGTTAATAAGAAAAAAAAATTTCACCGGAATACCCCTTTAGGTTTAAATTTTGAGTATTATTTTATTAATTAATTAATTTTTTTAAGTCACTCATAGAATTTTATTAAAAAATAATAAATCTACACATATTACAAACAGGGAACATACAGTGGGGATGAAAAGTTTGGGCACCCCAGGTAAATATTTGTATTAATGGGAATAAAGAAGCCAAGGAAAGATGGAAAAATCTCCAAAAGGCATCAAATTACAGATTAGACATTCTTATAATATGTCAACAAAAGTTAGATTTTATTTCCATCATTTACACTTTCAAAATAACAGAAAACAAAAAAATGGCATCTGCAAAAGTTTGGGCACCCTGCAGAGTTAATATCTTGTACTGCCCCCTTTGGCAAGTATCACAGCTTGTAAATGCTTTTTGTAGCCAGCCAAGAGTCTTTCAATTCTTGTTTGAGGTATCTTTGCCCATTCTTCCTTACAAAAGTCTTCCAGTTCTTTGAGATTTCTGTGCTGTCTGTCATGCACTGCTCTTTTAAGGTCTATCTATAGATTTTCAATTATGTTGAGGTCAGGATATTGTGAAGGCCATGGCAAAACCTTCAGTTTATACCTCTTGATGTAATCCCCTGTGGATTTAGAGGTGTGTTTAGGATCATTATCCATTTGTAGAAGCCATTCTCTCTTTAACTTTAGCAGATGGCATCAAGTTAGCATCTGAAATTTGCTGACATTTTATGGAATCCATTTTTCCTTCTACTCGTGAGATGTTCCCTGTGCCACTGACTGCAATACAACCCCAAAGCATATAGCAACAACAGCAACAGCGATCGGCACTTCCCTTTAAGGCTAGTAATGAGGTATGTATGACCCACTAATGCGAACAGGAGAAATATCCCAGTCCTTGCGGTGCACCGTTCACCTTCTCATGGTGCTACCACCCCTTGTGCAGATGAAAGCAAATTCAAACAATGCTAGTAGAGAAGAAATGTGCGGGGGAGCACTCACGAAGTTCACTCACGGTTACGGTGCCAAGGATATCTTTATTCAGGTGCAAGTGAAACATCAGCCGGACGCCAGATTCCCATGACAGGGGACAACCCCAAAGCATGATTGATCCACCCCCATGCTTAGCAGTTGGACAGAGGTTATTTTCATTAAATTCTGTTCCCCTTCTTCTCCAAACGTACCTTTGCTCATTCCGGCCAAAAAGTTAAATTTTAACCTCATCGGTCCACAGAACTTGTTTCCAAAATGCATCAGGCTTGTCTATATGTTCATTTGCAAAGTTCAAACGCTGATTTTTGTGGTGAGGACGTAGAAGAGGTTTTCTTCTGATGACTCTTCCATGAAGACCATATTTGTACAAGGATCTCTTTATAGTGGAATAGTGTACCACAACTCCAGTGTCTGCCAGATCTTTCTGGAGGGATTGTGCAGTTAAACGTGGGTTTTGAATTGTTTTTCTCACAATCCTGCGAGCTGTTCTGTCTGATATTTTTCTTGGTCTTCCAGATCTTGCTTTAACTTCCACTGTTCCTGATGACTGCCATTTCTTAACTAAATTCCGAACAGAGGATATTGACATCTGAAACCGTTTTTCTATCTTCTTATAGCCTTCTCCAGCTTTGTGAGCGTCAACTATTTTCAGTTTCAGATTTCTAGACAACTGCTTAGAAGAACCCATGGTGCTGATTGTTGGGGCAAGGTCAGATGAGTCTGGGCATTTCAAACCTTTGAGATTGACATCACCTGGTCTTCCCAGATGATGATTTAGAACAATCCATGACACTGGCAGGTCTCAGCTTTGCAAAGGGGGCAGTGCATGTTGTAAATTCTGCAGGGTGCCCAAACTTTTGCATATGCCATTTTTTTGTTTTCTGTTATTTAGAAAGTGTAAATGATGGAAATTAAATCTAACTTTTGTTGACATATTATAAGAATGTCTTATCTGTAATTTGATGCCTTTAGGAGATTTTTCCATCTTTCCTTGGCTTCTTTATGCACATTAATACAAATTTAAACAAGCTAAAATTTTCCAAAAACATAATCTTAAAACAGCAATATTAAAAAGGACAAATACTTAAAGAAATTGTTAATTTGCTGTTTGTGTGCTGTTTTCTGACTTTTTTTTTTTTTGCAGATATTTTCCCGTACTGAAATCTCTTCATTTAGTTGGAAAAGTTAATAAATATGTGGGGTTTGTATGTTTATTTGAAACCACGCCCTTTTGCTGGTGTTTCTGTAGTTTTGTTGGGAAGTTTAGGCATTTCTGGCGCACCATTGAGCACAATGTTGCATCAAGGTCGCAAGAATGATGCACCAAGAGTGCGCCATATTGACCCATGAAACCAGGTTGGATTCAGTTGAATATATGAGAGCCACTGATTTCTTTTTTTTTGTGATTGAGGTCAATAGGTGATGGTAGCTGATGTTAATATATCCACATGTTTTCAGTCAGTTTAGATGTGTTGCAGACTAAAAAAAACTAAGCAAATCCTGGCAAGACTCTTAAGAGAGAAAGTAAGAGTCATGCTTATCCCACCCACACAGTGAGATTTACAGCACCTACTGTATGAGTGTGTATAGACCTGGGCCATTTCTGCCTATAGGCAAAATAGGCAGTCGCCTAGAGTGCCCTCTTTACGGGGGCACCGCTCTGCACTCTGCAAGAAAGTTAGTAACCAGCCAGCATCTGAAGCACCCGCCACTCATCCAAAGCACTCGCCCAGCCAGAACCGCTGTCGCATGAGGAGGGAGATTATTACAGTGTGTCACCCCAGTAGTAAGGTGGGGCATGTCAAAGGGCAGAGTCAGTAGGTGGGGTCAAGAGGCGGCAAAATTAGCTTTCGCCTAGAGTGGCAAAAATTCTTGCACCAGCCCTGCTATAGACAGAAACTGTCAATCATTGTGTGTGGGCAGGATAAGCAGGACTCTCACTGTCTCTCCTAGGAATCCTGTCAAGATTTACTTTTTAATCAAAAATACTGCTCTAAACCATAAAAATCTATATAAACCAGACTATGATTAGAAACTTCTGTACGAAACCCATCAGTCTGTTGTGATACCTGTATCTTTAATTTGTGCGTCTGCTGAAATAAAGTTTGAATAAAAATTTTTACCACGTGAACTGGATTTTCTCATTAAAAAACCTATATATATATATATATATATATGTATATATATATATATATATATATATATATATATATATATATATATATATATATATATATATCACAGAGCTAAGTTTCTCTCCCTTTATCACATACCACTCTAAAATAGGCCAGCAAAAATCACCTGGCAGGTTCGCTTCATATATTTCACAGGTTAGGCTGCTTTCTCATGGCTGTCTAGACCCGTCCCGTTCTTCTCCCGGCATAAATAAGAACAGACTTAAAAAAATATGGCCAATAATGGATGCTCAGAAGTAAAAACGGATCAAAAAACAGATTGAAAAAGAATGACATTAAAGGCTCATCTGTTTTCCATAGACTTCAATGTTAAATTTACTGTATCTTTTTTTTTTTTTTTTTTTTTTTCTCGTTTATTTGACAGGAGAAAAAATACTGCATACACCGTCTTTTCTCCCATAAAAATTTACGGAAATGAGCGCAGACGGGTGCAAACGGATGTGAAAGGATTGTCAAAAAAATCCCATTGACATCAATGGGATTATTTTACAACCGTTTGTAATCTGTTTACAAGCAGCAACAACAGAACCTAAACCGGGAAAAAAACGGGAACAGAGCGCCATGTGAACGCACCCTTAGTCACAAGTAGAAAGCAATAGAACTCTCCTTACCACAACACTGATCCCAGTACTGGCACTTTTGCAGCTATCGGCCATCTGGATAAGCAGCTGACCTGTAATGTAAAGGAGAACACTGTAGTTACGTAATATCTCATTTCTTGATATGCCAGTCAATATCTGTTATGCAATTTACGAAGTACAATTCCTGGATGCATTTATGAGAGTTTGGGCATGTTCTGTAGTAGTAGTTTACAGACAGCAGTATAATGTCTAAGCATTTACAATATTTTTCAGGGACACTTCCTGAACAGTTTACTGAGGGAAACTAAATGGTGCAAAATTAATCAAATAACATATTTTCATATTTAAAAGAGAATGTCATCTGTTGAACAATATTCTGATATGGATTGTAATGTAGCTGTACGTGCAATACTACATGTTACAAAAATACCTATGTGTTTTCACATATGATATTCCATAACATAGAAAAAAAATAATATATATATATATATATATATATATAAATCTCTAAAACTTCACCAGCCCTGCAGTTAAAGGGGTACTCTGCCCCTAGACATCTTATCCCCTATCCAAAGTATAGGGGATAAGATGTCTGATTGCGGGGGTCACGCCGCTGGGGACCCCCACGATCTCCCTGCTGCACCCGGCATTCTTTTAGAGCCACGGGTGCAGCGCTGGAGCGCCAGAGGCTCGTGACATCACGGCAGCACCCCTCTCGTGATGCCACACCCCCTCAATGCAAGTCTATGGGAGGGGGTGTCATGCCCTGCCCATAGACTTTCATAAAGGGGGCATGGCCGTGAAGTCACAAGCGGGGCGAGACGGTGACGTCATGAGCCTCCACCCTGCATCGCCAGAGCGACATTCACTCCGCGGCGGATAGGGGATAAGATATCTAGGGGCGGAGTACCCCTTTAAAACAAAAAAATCAAATAGCCATTCAAAAACACATCATGCACTTTGACAAAAGGATCACTGATTTGGGGAATCTTTCCAAGGATCTTATTGACATCTTCCATCATACAGTTCTCAGAAGGAGGTTCCCCGCCCGCGGAAGAAGATTCATTGCTACCCTGTAATTGTTCTCTCAAGGAAGCAGCATTTCCTTGCACCACCACCAAAGACTACTGTATTTGGGTATGCACGGTAAAGGCCCTGGTTTGATCTTTGATCATATGCAATGTGGAGACCATAGAATTCTATGGGCCCTACTACACCTTAGTATGTGCTATACAGTAGGACATGGGGTGCCTACAGCTTAGAGACAAGGGGGGAGATTTATCAAAACCTGTACAAAGGAAAAGTTGACCAGTTGCCCTTGGCAACCAATCAGAGCGCTTGTCTCATTTTTCAGAGGCCTGTTTAAAAATGAAAGAAGCAATTTGGTTGCTATGGACAACTGGTCAATTTTTCCTCTTCACAGGTTTTATTAAATCACCCCAAAGAAGTATAGATAGAGATAGAGTGAGGAGTTAGGCCTATACTCTGTAATGCCTGGAGCATACCAGCACTTGCGGAGGAAAGTATATAAATCCTGGTGGAAACTACACAACTTATCTTGGAGGGGAAAAATTAAAGAGAAAGGAAGGAATAAAGAGCAAGTTATTGCGATATTGAAGAAAAGGTCCACCAGTGTCCCGTTGCTGCAATAGGACTCATTTGGGCTTCAGGCTGGGTCTAGTATCCTTCTTGGCTGCCAAGTCACCAATTATCAGGACCTATACCCTGCCGTGGACATTGTGGCACATCATCACCTAAGAGTATGGATATAACTGGAAACCGCTGGGAGCCAAACAGTAGGTAACCCCTCAGAAATGAGAGACGTTTGGGGTAAAGACACCTCAAGAGGCTAGAGCAGCCAACACGGGGACCCCCACTTTTGAAAACTGGACATCATCAAGAACTCCCTTATACCTGTGCTATTCAATGCCGATTGTTGGAAATGTATACTATGAAGACTGTGCGTTACTCTCAAGAGAGTTATCCTTCAGTAAAGGGACTGCTTTGCTATACTGTTACCCAAGTATCTCTGATCCACACCTTACCATCAGGCACCCCACCAAACAACTTGCCTAACACCAGATCAGGGTGTACCCCAGGGAATATTACCATCCACCAGCACTATTGTGTGGCCCTCTTGAAAGTGTTCCAGCCTATAGAATGTGGGAGTAACCTGCAGAAGCTCTCTGACTATCCAAACCATGAACCGTGACTGGCTGTGGCACCACAAAAGTATGGGTAACTGAGCCTGCATGTGTTTGATAATTGTATGTGTTTGATTATTGCTAGAGATGAGCGAATCGAATCAGACTAATCTGAAATTGCTACGAATTTCATAGAAAATTCGATTTGTGACGAATCCGAATATCGCCGCAATTCGATAAAACGAATCGCTTCATTAAACTCCATTCTGTGCGGTCCAGGGGATCTAAAATGGCGGCTACACTTGTAAGAACATGGGGCAAGGAATTCTGTGAAAGTGTGTAGGAGGGATCACCCTGATCACATGGTGGCATGCAGCCTATCATCAGCCAGCCAGCCCTGTGATGTAACAGCCCTATATCTTCGGCAGCCATTGCTGCAGACTGGAATTTCTGGGATTTTTTTCCTGAGAGAGCAGACAGTGTGTGTGTGTGTGTGTTACTGAGAAAAAAGATCTTTACAGCGGCGAATCCATTCACCTCAAGCCCACATCACTGCAGGCAGGCAGATAGGCATGGACAGTAGAGGGAGAGAGAGTATACTTTTTTTTATGTTGCAAATGCAACTGTACTGGGTTGTATTATTCTAAAGCTAATAGGCAGTTAGTGTTAAAGGCCAGAAATACCTACACACCTGCTTTTAACACCTAATTCAGGTGTAACCGTACTGGGGCGTATTTTTCTATAATAAGTTTAATATATATGCACTCAGCTATTGTACAGGTATGTTAGACAGAGAAGTGCCAGGACGTGCACAGAGGAGTGTCACAAGCCTGAATTCATCAGGCCGAGGTCGCAGCAGACTAGGGGTGGGTGGCAGCAAGAGTCGCAGCGAGAGACCTGAGCTCCCGATATCAGCTAGCGGTCGTGTCTCGACCAGCAACCCATTTGCTGTCATTGATTGGTTAACTCGGTCATCCACTTCATCACAAGTGACATCTGACACCCCAAGTCAACAGTTAGTGGGTTCCTCAGACTCAACCCTCAGTTGGCATGGCCCAGGAGCAGTCCCTGTCCTCCAACTGTCTCTGTCCTATGCTGTTAAAAAATGTTTGACCAGAAGATCCCAAGCAGAGCTAAGAGATGATGAGCCTCCAGCCTACCAGCCTACAGAAATTACTCCATACTGGTCTACTCCACAATACTGCCTGCAGCCAGTGCCCACTATGATACATCCACAAGCTATTTCTCACATTGTCACTCTGTGTCAACCTAAAGTGATCTATCACCAACCTGTTCCTGTTTGCATTGTGGAGACCAGAACACATCCGATTGGTAGGTGTCTGGTTGATTCTACAAGAACCACAATATGTCCTTCATGCCATGAGAATGTAGTGACAAGAGTTACCTTCCATTCTGGACTTCTTACCTGGCTTTTATGTATAGCAATTATTTATTTAAATTATATTAAATATTATTACAAAATTTACAAGTAACTTTTCATAAATTATAAAACGTCTTAAAACAAAGTCTGCAAACTGCAAGGCTCTTATAACAGCAATCAGATAAGTGCTAAACATTGTTACATGCTGTGCATTACAGACAGAGCTGTAGCTAGCTCTTTTTGCTCCTGAGGCGAGAACAGAAAATTGTGCCCCCCCCCCCCCCATTTTGGCTGGGGTACCCCTTGGAGAGAAAAAAATTGCGGGACACCCTTTCCGAATATTTTTTTTATATGTTGGCTATATGTAGGACCATACTGCTTTTACAGGTGTAGAGGAGTACAGGGGTGAATAGGTGTAGAGAAATGACAGAGGGGTGTACATGGGTGACAGTGAGGTGAACAGGAGTGACAGAGAGGTGTACATGGGTGACAGAGGGGTAACAGAAGGGTGAACTTGGGAGACAGAGGGGAAACAGATGGGGTGCACAGGAGTGTCAGCGGGGTGATAGAGGGGTGTACATTGATGACAAAGGTGTAGAGGGGTGTACATGGGTGACAGAGGGGCATACAGGGGTGTAAAGGTATGACAGGGGTGACAAAGAGGTGTAGAGAGGTGTGCAGGGGTGACAGAGGGATGTATAGGGGTGACAAGGGGTGTAGAGGGGTGACAGAAGGGAGAGGGTTCAGTACCTGAAGCTGAGTAGGCCTCTGTCAGCGCCGCCCTGCTCCTTCCCTCCATCCCCATCATTTTTCTGAAGGACCAGGGAGAATCTAGAGTCCAGAGCTGCTCCACAGGAGAGGTAGGATACACAAGGATTGGATCTGCACTGCACACAGACTTCCCTCCCGCCTGACCTGCACGCCTGTGACTCACAGGTGCACAGGTCTGGGCAGGAAAATCAAAACATTTTAGTGCCATATTTCCCACCAGAGTGCCCTGGCACCCCGGTTGGGAATCAATGCCTCAGTGTAATGTGTGCTGGACTCCCTGTGCAAGCAGGTGCAGCGGCCAGGGCCAATGTGATCGCCTCACTTGCCTCATGGGAGCTACAGCCCTGATTCTAGAACCTGCAAGTGCTCTAAAATCTGTGATAAAAGTGCTAAAAAAATAAAAAGAGGTAGTATTATATTTGATAAGATCATTAAGGGTGGATTTAAAAGGGGGCAGTTCAAGTTGTAGAAATTTCTGCAACAGTCCATTCCATAAACCTGAGTAAGGTTGTTTAACAAGGGGAACTCTAAGATTATAATGTTTTGCCACCAGTTGGTTTAAATTTTTTTCTTTCAGATTTGTAATTTTCTTGTACTTAAAAATCTTAACACTTGGAGCTGGAATTACCGTGGCTGCTGGCACCAGACTTGCCCTCCAATGGCTCCTCAAAAAAGGATTTGAAAAAAATTCAATGAATTAAAATTAAATAAAAAAATCTCTTTAATCTCTTCAATTGTGACACCATATGGTCTCCTGACCCTGCTGCCGAATCCAGACTCTCTGCGGCAGAGATTCTAATAGCGACGTCTGTAATCTGCATGTCATACTGAATAACAGTATTATTTCACTAACCCAGCACACTCCATATGTGTGTTACAGCAAGGCAAAGTGTTCTACACCCCTCTCTGTAGGCCAGTAATAGCCGTTTTTAATAGCGATTCGCTGCAAATTAATTTGGATGGAACCAAATTTTGGGGGGGAATTCGCTCATCTCTGATTATTGCACATATTTGATTTTTACACGTATTTTATTATTGCACATATTTTATTATTTCATGTATTTTATTATTTCATGTGTTTGATTATTGCATGTATTTCTTTATTGCATGCATTTCATTATTGTATGTATTTTATTATTTCATGCGTTGGATTACTGCATGTATTGATTATTGTATGTGTTTACCGTATATACTCGAGTATAAGCCGAGTTTTTCAGCACTATTTTTCAAGCTGAAAATTCTCCCCCTCGGCTTATACTCGAGTGAACTCTCCGCCTGTCAATCCCTTCTCAGTGGTATTTAACCTGCGGACCTCCAGATGTTGCAAAACTACAACTACCAGCATGCCCGGACAGCCATCGGCTGTCCGGGCATGCTGGGAGATGTAGTTTTGAAACCTCTGGAGGTCCGCAGGTTGAAGACCACTGCGGCCTTCGTCATCATCCAGACTGCGAATGAACGTCCCTGTGCGTCGTCGTTAAAGCAACGTCACTAGTCCGGGGCAGGCCCGGAGCGCGGAGAAGAGGGCCCCCCCTGGTGAAAATGGGCAGCCCGGAACGACTAACCCTCCCCACCGGACGGTCCCTGCAGCACAGATGGCCCTGACCAGCTCACCCTTCCTTCCCACCGAGGCGAGGTGAGTAGAAAACTAAAGGGGGGGTCTGAATGATGACGAAGGCCACAGTGGTCTTCAACCTGCGGACCTCCAGAGGTTTCAAAACTACAACTCCCAGCATGCCCGGCATGCTGGGAGTTGTAGTTTTGCAACATCTGGAGGTCCGCAGGTTAAAGACCACTGATGAAGGGATTGACAGGTGGTGATGATGAGGGAAGGGATGATGACGGGGTCTGGATGATGACTGGGGTCTGGATGATGACATGGGGGGGATGATGTATTTCCCACCCTAGGCTTATAGTGGAGTCAATAACTTTTCCTGGGTTTTTGGGGTGAAATTAGGGGCCTCGGCTTATATTCGGGTCGGCTTACACTCGAGTATATACGGTAATTATTGCATGTATTCCATTATTGTATGTGTTTAATTATTGTATGTGTTTAATTATTGTATGTGTTTGATTTTAACAAGCAATGTTCAAGGGTGAAACTGGATATATAAAAACTTGCTTTGAAATGTTACTAAATAAACCAAGAGTATAGTTGTGCTGTAAGTTACCAAAGAAGGGTATTAAAGGAAGCTGCTGGGTGTCAAAGTCCATTGTCACGGGTGAATCTTTACAGAGAAAGAAGATAAGTGCTCAGCATTACAATAGTTACTTCCTGGAACAGATTTATTTTACGTGATGGAAGGAAATGTAAATTTATGGAGAAGTATGAAAAATTGTTGCTTTTTGTCCTGTGTCAGTTACTGTAGTCAAGAAGATGGACACCTGGAGATAAAGGAGAACCATAGGACGGCCTGGTACCCAACAAGGAGAACATTTTAAGTGTTGTCTGAATGATAAACTATAATAAACTACTCACAGCACACTGGCCAGTTTGCAAATGTCATAAATGTATTATGTAAAAGTATTTGTGTTATTTGCATGAATTTGGCCTTTTTATTTTGTAGAAATCTAACTATTATTAATGTAACAAGTAATAATGGTTATTTAATGGTGATATTATTTTATGGAGTTATTGATTATGGGAGCTACATTTGGGGTATCCATTTATTATGAGTATTCACTCATACTCACGTAATAGTCTCTAAGGCTAAGTTTGTGCAGAAAATTCATGCGGAATTCCGCACAGACATTCCGCAGCAGCAGAGTCCCATTGATTTGAATGAGATTCTGCTGCACTGTTTACACGTCAGAATTTCCACGCCGGAAAGAATTGACTCGTCTATGCATCATCAAATCGGCAGCATCAAATACGCTACGTGTGAGCCTACCCTTAAAAGGAGCTGTATTCCTGTGGTCTGTCAGGAGCAGGGAAGAAAAGAAGAAGACGCCCCCCCCCCCCCCCCTTCTATTATTGTTTCGCTTTAACACAGGGATTCTTCATATCATCATAAAGCTCTCCTTTTTCCACCTAAAGACCCATATGAAGGCTTGTTTTTTGTGCTACCAAATGTACCGTATATACTCGAGTATAAGCCGACCCGAGTATAAGCCGAGACCCCTAATTTCAACCCAAAATCCCAGGAAAAGTTATTGACTCGAGTATAAGCCTAGGGTGGGAAATACCTCATCCCCCCCTGTCATCATCCAGACCCGTCATTAACATCCTCATCATCATCCCCTTGTCATCATCCCACACATCCCCCCTTGTCATCATCCCACACATCCCCCCCTTCATCATCCCCTTATCATCCCACACATCCCCCCTTCATCATCCCCTTATCATCCCACACATCCCCCCTTCATCATCCCCTTATCATCCCGCACATCCCCCCTTCATCATCCCCTTATCATCCCACACATCCCCCCTTCATCATCCCCTTGTAATCATCCCACACCCCCCCCCTTCATCATCCCCACCCCCCTTCATCATCCCCACACCCCCCCTTCATCATCCTCTTCTCATCATTCGCCCTCAGTGGTCTTCAACCTGCGGACCTCCAGAGGTTTCAAAACTACAACTCCCAGCAAGCCCGGGCAGCCATCGGCTGTCCGGGCTTGCTGGGAGTTGTAGTTTTGAAACCTCCGGAGGTCCGCAGGTTGAAGACCACTGCGGCCTTCAACATCATCCAGCCCCCTCTCACCCCCTTTAGTTCTGAGTACTCACCTCCGCTCGGCGCTGGTCCGGTCCTGCAGGGCTGTCCGGAGAGGAGGTGGTCCGGAGAGGAGGTGGTCCGGAGAGGAGGTGGTCCGGGCTGCTATCTTCACCGGGGGCGCCTCTTCTCCGCGCTTCCGGCCCGGAATAGAGGCGTTGCCTTGACAATGACGCAGAAGTACGTTGGCAATGAACGCACCTCTGCGTCGTTGTCACGGCAACGTGACTATTCTGAGGCCGGGCCCGAAGCGCTTAGAAGAGGCCTCCCCGGTGAAGATAGCAGCCCGGAACCACTATCCCACCGGACCACCTCCTCACCGGACAGTCCTGCAGGACCGGACCAGCGCCGAGCGGAGGGGAGTACTCAGAACTAAAGGGGGTGAGAGGGGGCTGGATGATGTTGAAGGCCGCAGTGGTCTTCAACCTGCGGACCTCCGGAGGTTTCAAAACTACAACTCCCAGCAAGCCCGGACAGCCGATGGCTGCCCGGGCTTGCTGGGAGATGTAGTTTTGAAACCTCTGGAAGTCCGCAGGTTGAAGACCACTGCGGGTGGGGGAGTTCACTCGAGTATAAGCCGAGGGGGGTGTTTTCAGCACGAAAAATCGTGCTGAAAAACTCGGCTTATACTCGAGTATATACGGTACATGTAAATCCCAAATGAAATTACTAATTTTACCATAAATCTACGGTAAAACAAAGAAAAAATTATCTGAGGGGCAAAATTGAAAAAAAAATGCCATTTTGCTACTTTTTTTTATTCTGTAGGTCCATACAATTTAAATGATAGCCAACTTATAAAGGTTTATTTTTATTTTACTTTATATATCACTTTATGTACAAATATTGGTATGCTTGAAATTATCCTCTTCTGACCCCCTATAACAAGGTTGTGTAAGGGCTCATTCTTTGCATGGTGATCTGTATTTTTCATTGTTACAATTTTTTGTTTTAATGGGACTTTTTGGTTGTTTTTTTTTTATTTTTTTTATTTGTTTTCTGGTATATGAAGCGACCGAAGATATGTATACCTGGAATTGTTTTTTTTTTTTTTTTTTTACATTTACGCCATTGACCTTTTTAATTAACATCATAATGTCATTTTGATAGTTCGAACATTTACACAAGCAGTGATGCCACGTATGTTTATTTTTGTTTACATTTCTTGATTTAAAAAAATGGAAAAAGAGGGGTGATTCAAACTTTTTTAGGGAAGGGATTATTTCACATTTATTAACATATTTTTTTCAATTTTTTTCACAATTTTTTTAGTCCCCATAGGAGACTATTACCTGCATAGAACAGCATTGAACTGTGTTATTGGTGCGCCATTGCTCCAGCCTGCCATGGCTTCTTGTAGCATTGGAGCACCGATTGGATGACAAGGAGGAAGGTAAGAGACCTCCCACTGTCCTCTCAGCTGATCAGGACCCTGTAATTTTGTTGCGGGTGTCCCGATCAGCTCCACTGAACTACTGCAGAGTTACTTTTCCTGTTTTAAATTCCACAATCAACTTTGATTGCTGCGTCTAATGGGTTAATGCCAGACATCGGCCCAATCTGCGATTTCCGACATTAGTCGTGTGTTAGGTTCGACCCCAAAGGCCGAGACGTCTTCTGTCGGCGGATGCCCAATTTGTGCGTGGAAAGCCTGTATGGGGCTGCAGTCACCCAACGTTCCTTCCAACACTACCTGCCATTCAAAATCACGACACAAACACAAGTGTTGTCTCTGTAAGCTGAAGGCAGAACTGGCCTAGCCCTCTTTTCAAGAGTATTTTACATAGCCCACTTTCAATTAGGCATGCGCAGTAAACTCTACATTGCACAAACACAGGAAAACCATAAATCTTTTGCAGAAGAAAGTTAGATACAAAATATACATTGCTTAAGCTCAAATATAATGAACCATTGTTTCAAGGACGCATCTGGGATAGAAAAAAAGATAAGAGTGTCTGCATTCTCTTAGTTCAAAAGTTCAGGAGTTAGTTATATAGAAGGATAGAATACAGTCACTTAGACCGAGAATAATCAAGTCTTCATACAAAATGGATCTTTGAACACAAAGAAGGTTTCTACCCAATTCCATCATGTGCATCTTGGTTGCTGATAGCAACCGAGACCCACCGGATATGAAGCGCACTCAGCTCCTGAGCACGCTATATATCGCGAGATCGGGTGCAGGACGTACACATACAACCTGCGTCCCTATGGTGTTAAAGACTGTCATGATGTTTTTAAGTAACTCAAGGTAGCTTCAGTGGAAATGCTGGCTCAACATGGTGCAGGAACGACTCGAGGCACAGCCAGGTAAGAACGTAACAAAACTGGGAATAAAAGTTTAGAGATGATTCCTTGAATACACTTCAGTTGAAACGCAGCTATAACATCTGCCTCTTCTATTTCATCTTTTTAGTTGTCACTTTATTGCCCAGCACCTAACCACAAATGTGACATCATGTTGTTATAAGCAATGCCAGCAGAGTGGACCGCCCATAAGCAATGCCGGCAGAGTGGACCGCCCATAAGCAATGCCGGCAGAGTGGACCGCCCATAAGCAATGCCGGCAGAGTGGACCGCCCATAAGCAATGCCGGCAGAGTGGACCGCCCATAAGCAATGGCGGTAGAGTGGACCGGCCATAAGCAATGTCGGCAGAGTGGACCGCCTATAAGCAATGTAGGCAGAGTGGACCGCCTATAAGCAATGCCGGCAGAGTGGACCGCCCATAAGCAATGACAACAGAGTGGACCGCCCATAAGCAATGCCAGCAGAGTGGACCGCCCATAAGCAACGCCAGCAGAGTCGACTGCCCATAAGCAATGCCGAAAGAGTGGACCCGCCATAAGCAATGCCGGCAGAGTGGACCCCCCATAAGCAATTCCGGAAGAGTGCACCCCCATAAGCAGTGCCAGAGGGGTGAACTCAAATAAGCAGTGCCAGCGGAGTGCCACAGAAAAAAGTGGTAAAAGAGTTCCCCCTAAACAAGCAAGACAAGCACACTTTATACATTTATTGCTACTAAATTTAAGACATTTTTTGCTCACACTCACCCAGTCCATGACACGCAGAGTTCTGTAATGCTTGTTCACCTATCTTCTTAATTGCATTGTAATAAGTCTCAGCAACTTCAGACAGAGCTGTGGATAGAAAAAACACATTAGTGTGTATATATATATATATATATATATATATATATATATATATATATAGTAGAAAGAAACGGGCAACACTACGGTGTGCAGGATGGTGCTCGCTGGTTGACTCGGTCCCAAGTCCCAGGTAAATATCGAAGGAAAACAGCGGCACTCGCAGGTTGCAGGTGAATAGTGTGTGGCTTTATTCACAAAGCATCAATGGTACACTACAGTAATAACTTTGTACAGTTCCCCTTGATTTGATTCAGTAAATGAAAAGAAATACAGGGGTGGTGCTGTTCCTGGAAGAAATCGGTTCTGTTTTTCTATTCCTGGATAACTCAGGACATTGAGCCATTTGCCTTCGTGCCAATAAAGATCATCAGTCTTTTATAACTTATTGCTTGACATATTGGCTCTGCCTTATCTGTGTATCTTTAATGTCAGGTTGCTATGTACTCCTTTCTGGTACGCAGGATTACAACAAAAGAACCGATATATGAATTGACACCAGCCAGAATATAATTGAATTTTTATGGACTTTCCATGCAGCAAATATATGAGAAGCACATAGATAATACTGGTGCATTTGTCACAATATTGAACCCCATTGAATTAGATCTGTCATACTTTACATTACTGGGATTTAGTTTTTTTTATGTGATTTCTTTCAATTAAAAGGAGAACTCTAAGGCTAAGTTTCCACTTTTTTTTTTTCTGGCAGTTTTTGGATATCTGCCGTTGCAGTTTTTGAGCCAAAGCCAGAAGTGTATTCAAAAGGAATAGGACATATAAAGGAAGGACTTACACTTCTCCTACCTTATGGATCCACTTCTGACTTTGGCTCAAAAACTGTAGTGGCAAATATCCAAAAACTGCCAGAAAAAAAACAAGTGGAAACTCAGCCTAAGGATTGCCCCAGTATAAACAAGATAGGTGATATATATCTAGTCACAGGGGTCCCACCTCTGAGACCAATGCCACTGTTCATGAGAGCGAGGGGTCTCATGTCCCACATTTGAATGAACCAGTCATGTGAGCTGCTACTCTGTCCAAAGTCTATGGGACTGCCAAAGAGAAGCTCAGTACAACACTAAACTATCAACTCCTGGCGCCTTTACTTCCATAGACTTTGGAGAGAGCGTAACTACAACTGACTGGAATTCTCAGAGTTTAGTTTTGCCACAGCTGGAAGTTCACTGCTTGGGAAAATAGGCCTAGACAGTGCCAGTCACAGAGTGCGCCCTGCAACAGTCATAGCCACACAGTGCGCCCTACAACAGTGCCAGCCACAGAGTGCGCCCTGCAACAGTCATCGCCACACAGTGCGCCCTACAACAGTGCCAGCCACAGAGTGCGCCCTGCAACAGTCATAGCCACACAGTGCGCCCTACAACAGTGCCAGCCACAGAGTGCGCCCTGCAACAGTCATAGCCACACAGTGCGCCCTACAACAGTGCCAGCCACACAGTGTGCCCTGCAACAGTCATAGCCACACAGTGCGCCCTGCAACAGTCATAGCCACACAGTGCGCCCTGCAACAGTCATAGCTAGAGATGAGCGAATCGAAGTTGACGAACCCGAATTCGTTACGAATTTCATGAAAAATTCGATTCGCCACTAATACGAATATCGCTGTGATTCTATCGCGTGAATGGCTTCATTAAACTCCATTTTACAGAGTTCCAGGCTATTGGGGACCTAAGATGGCGGATCCACATGTGAGTACATGGGGCAGGGGATTATGGGAGGGCGGGGCACAGCGGCGGGAATGAAGGTAGGCGGGCTGACCCTGAACCACATGTGAGATGCAGTCTATCAGTGTTCACTGACCCCTGTGATGTCACAGCCCCTATATAATCGGCGGCCATCTTGCCTCTCTTCATTTCATCTATGCACTCAGATGGAGAGGACGGGACTGCGTGTGTGTGAATAGCTCATACCACAGCGTTACACTGCAACTGCTAGTCACATCAGCATTAGGGAAAGGCAGGAGTGCAGAGTGCTGTTACTCTGAGAAGGATCATTGATAGCTAAACCTCCTATTCACGTTATTGAGCATTGCAGCAGAAAGGGGCAGATAGCTGTCAGCTGCCTCATACAGATCTCCAAGCTGCCTGAACTTTCTGAAGCATCTTATCTTCTCATTGTTCAGCCCAATTGAGTTTATTTTAATTTGCTCCACAAAACTTCTGCTGCTCAGAATTGTCTGACAGAGTGCAATTTAGGGTTTAATCCCTGGATTTTTTTTTTGTGGTGCTGCACTGTTGGGTCCTGCTGCTGTTCAGAAATACGTGATTGTTCAGTGGACTGTAGTGCATTTGCACCATTTTGTACCTGTTAATCTGTCAAGGGGCTGGCTATATACTGTGCAAGTCCAAACAATACTATTCACCAGCTGTTTTTTTTTTAAACAGTTTTTTCTGCGTATAGTTACGCATATATAACTGCCCGCATCAGTGCATACCGCATAGGTACATGCAAGTATTGTACCATTTAGTACCTGTTGAGCTGTCAAGGTGCTCCATACCGTCAAAGTCCAAACAATAGTATCCACCGGCTGGTGTATTACAAAAATACAGAGTTTTTTCTGCTAATAGCTAGGCATATTACTGCCCTCATCAGTGCATACCACATACGTACATCCAAGTATTGTACCATTTAGTACCTGTTAATCTGTCAAGGGCCTACATACTGTTCAAGGACAGCCGTAAGTAATCACCTGCTGCTGTTCTTGACAAATACTGTTTAAAGAGTAGTGTAGCGTATTGTAATACCCTCATAAACTTCTAAGTATGTCAGGCAGAGAAGTGCCAGGACGTGCACAGAGGAGTGGCAGAAGCCTAAATACTTCAGGCAGAGTTGGCAGCAGACTTGGGGCGAGTGGCAGCAGGAGTCGCAGCGAGAGGCCTGAGCTCCCGTTATCAGCCAGCGGTCGTGTCTCCACCAGCAACCCATCTGCCGTCGTAGATTGGTTAACACGCTCATCCACATCCTCACAAGTGACATCTGACACCCCCAGTCAACAGTCGGTGGGTTCCTCAGACACAACCCTCAGTTGGCATGGCCCGGGAGCAGTCCGTGTCCTCCCATTGCCTTTGTCCTATGCTGTTCCCTCTCCTAAAGAAGTATCTTATGCTGTGGGTTCAACTCCACTATTTACTGAGGACGATCCAATAGAGGACAGTCAGCAGCTACTGGACAGCCAAGAATGGGAGGAGACATGCGCCGCTTGCTCCGCTAGGCGGCCAAGTATAGATGCGGAGAGTGACGTGGGAGGCGGTGTTGCAAGTGTTTAGGGTCTTGAAGCAGACACTGTTGGGGAACCTGAGGAGGACATCAATGACGTGCACACAACTGTTGATCATGATGAAGCCGATCGCAATTGGGAGTCGGGTGCAGAAGGGGCTTCATCATCATCAGGAGAAGAGAGTTGCAGGTTGCCCTTAAGGCAGCAAGGCGGTAGCATAGTTGGCAGTCAGCGTGGTGGCAGTAGTGGAAATTCAGGAGCCAAACGTGCCCGGGGGAGACCACCTGCTTCGCGGCAGCCTACCTTTCCGGGAGGTAGTGGAACAGGGGTTCCTGGAGACGGCGCCAGTAGCAGTAAATTAGTGCGGACTGCGGGTGGGAAAATCAGCTACTCGGCGGTGTGGAAGTTTTTCCATAAGGCATCCGGAGGAGGTTCACGTAACCACATGCAAGATCTGTCGGCAGAAGGTGAAGCATGGCCAGGGTCCCAATGTCGGCACCACGGCCCTGCGTCAACACATGCTTCGCCACCATAAAGCGGCCTGGGAGAACCGTGGCTCCGATGTAGTGGTCCAGCCTGCTGCATCACCCAGTGGCCATCCGCTCCCTCCTTCATCCAGCCAAGGCTCCACCACCTCAGCCGAAGGGAGCTGTGTGTCAAACCCTCCTTCTGTCGCTCCTGCTTCTCCCGCTTTTAGTCAGCCATTCCGCCAACAATCCATTGGCGAAGCCATGTCTAAGAGACAACAGTATGCGCCCACTCATCCAACGGCGCAGAAGTTGAATGTGCTCCTGTCCAAGTTGCTGGTGTTGCAGTCCTTCCCTTTTCAAGTGGTGGACTCTGCACCTTTCAGAGAATTGATGGCTTGTGCCGAGCCGAGGTGGGGAGTCCCAAGCCGTCATTTCTTTGCGAAGAAGGCAGTACCAGCCCTGCATAAGTTTGTACAAGAGAAGGTGGGCCAGTCCTTGAGCCTGTCGGTGTGTTCAAAAGTGCACAGCAGCACCGACATGTGGAGCTGTAACTACGGGCAGGGACAATACTTGTCTTTTACGGCTCACTGGGTAAATGTGGTTCCTGCACAGCCACAACAGCAACTTCGACAGGTCACACAGCTTCCTCCTCCACGCTCTCGCTCCCAGGCAGTTGGTTCTGTTACAGTGTGCGACGCCGCCTCCTCATGCTCCACCGTGTCCTCGGCCTCCACTGCACGTCCAAATCCCGGTGGCCATTCATCGTACCATGTGTGTAGGGCACGTCAGTGTCAAGCTGTTCTTCACATGGTTTGCCTTGGCAAACGGAGTCACACAGGGGAGGAACTGCTAAAGTTCATTCGTAAAGAAATCCGAATATGGCTTACTCCACGAAATCTGGAAATGGGAACCATGGTGACCGACAATGGGAAGAACATCGTGTCCACGCTGCGACAAGGAAGTGTGAACCATTCACCCTGCATGGCACACGTGTTGAATCTGGTTGTCAAGCACTTCCTCAAGTCTTCACCCCATTTGCAAAACATCCTGAAAATGGCAAGGAAACTGTGCATGCACTTTAGCCACTCGTACACCGCCAAGCACGCCTTCCTTGAGCTGCAGCGTCAGAACGGTATCCCACAACATAGTCTCATTTGTGAAGTTGCCACACGTTGGAATTCCACCCTCCATATGTTGGACAGACTATACGAACAAAGAAAAGCCATCACAGATTTTTTGATGATACAAGCAGATAGGAGTACTCCCCTGTGTAACTTCAATGTGAACCAGTGGCAGCTCATACGTGACACCTGCCGTTTGCTGAGGCACTTTGAGGAAGCCACATTTTTTGCTAGTCGCTCGAATTACGCCATGAACGACGTAATTCCCCTCCTACATTTCCTACAACAAATGATTGAAACCATGGCTGGTCACGGCAATGGAGAGGTTGCGCCTACATCTCAAGGCTACATGAGCCCCGTGGGAGCTGAACTGGAGGAGGAGAATGATGAGGGGCAGAGCGGAGCACAGTTTAGGTTGGATGAGATGGCCGGTGTTTCTAGTCTTCGTACAGGAGAGAAGAAGGAGCAGCCGGAGGAGCTGGAGGGTTATGAGGAAGTTGAGACAGAGGACCCAGACACCGTGGCAGTATGCAGTGGAGATGGAGGCAGGTAGTCCCTCCGAGTCACTGGCGCAACTGGCACGATGCATGCTCAGTTGCTTGCGTAGTGACCCCCGAATTGTCAAAATTCGTCAGCGGGATGACTTCTGGATCTCCACCTTATTAGACCCTCGCTACCGTCCCAAAATGGGGGCCTTTTTTACACCCACTGAGAGGGAGGACAAACTGACCTACTACAGAGAGATTCTACGTAGTCAGTTGGCTGATGCCTATCGGCCACATGGTCCATCCACTCGCAGGTCTGACTCGGGGGGGCCCTCTGCGCTCACCTTCCACTGCCATGGCTGCTGGGGAGGGGAGGGGTGGGAGGAGCAGTACCAGCTCAATCAGCAGCAGCCTGAGTCTACAGTCGCTGATGAGTAGCTTTCTTCACCCGCATAGTGAAGCAGCTCATCAGCAGCAGGTGGACATGGAGCAGCACCTGAACTAGCAGGTGGTGGCATACCTTAATATGGCCATGCCAACAACTATTGAAGATCCTCTGGACTTCTGGGCAGCCAAACTTGATTTATGGCCACAACTAGCAGAGTTTGCCCTGGAAAAGCTGTCCTGCCCGGCCAGTAGTGTGCCATCAGAGCGGGTGTTTAGTGCGACCGGGGCCATAGTCACCCCAAGGCGAACTTGTCTGTCCACTAAAAATGTGGAGAGACTGACGTTTGTCAGGATGAATCAGGGATGGATCAGCCAGGATTTCCAGCCACCAATGACAGATGGGTCTGAGTAGATTGACCATGCTCCTACAACAAAATTTTCTCTATTATGGTTGGTTATGAAACCCTCTGGGGCAGACCTGGGCATTGTACGGCCGCTTGCCACATACGGCCCTTTGATTGGCTCTGACCGGCCCGCGCTGACTGGGGGACAACTATGCTGCCTAATCTGGGGGACATCTATGCTCCTAATCTGGGGGACAACTATGCTCCTAATCTGGGGGACAACTATGCTGCCTAATCTGGGGAACATCTATGCTGCCTAATCTGGGGGACAACTATGCTGCCTAATCTGGGGAACATCTATGCTGCCTAATCTGGGGGACATCTATGCTGCCTACTCTGGGGGACAATTATGCTCCTAATCTGGGGGACATCTATGCTGCCTAATCTGGGGGACATCTATGCTCCTAATCTAGGGGACATCTATGCTGCCTAATCTGGGGGACATATATGCTGCCTAATCTGGGGGACATCTATGCTGCCTAATCTGGGGGACATCTATGCTCCTAATCTGGGGGACATCTATGCTGCCTAATCTGGGGGACATCTATGCTGCCTAATCTGGGGGACATCTATGCTCCTAATCTGGGGGACAACTATGCTCCTAATATGGGGGAAACTGATGCTTCTGGCCTTGGGCCTGTAATTTTTTGAAGTTTAGCAGTAGCTAAATAAATGCTTAATGCAAATGTAAACACTGATCTTTAAATGTAAGGGGTTATGAAATGCTCTTGGGTACTGCGAATGACTGCTCCAGACTCATTCTGTGTCTTTCACAAACTACTTGCCTCACTGGTGCCTCAGGACTTGGGCCTATAATTTTTTGAAGTTTAGCAGTAGCTAAATACATGCTTAATGCAAATGTAAACATTGATCTTTAAATGTAAGGGGTTATGAAACCCTCTTGGGTACTGCGAATGAAAGCTCCAGACTCATTCTGCGTCTTTCACAAACTACTTGCCTCCCTGGTGCCTCTGGCCTTGGGCCTTACATTTTTGGATGTTTAGCAGTAGCTAAATACATGCTTAATGCAAATTTCAACAATGATCGTTAAATTCTCGGCGCTCTGCCAGGGCCTTCTCCTACCCTGCCTGGGCCAATCCGAGGACCTCACTAATCAATCCAATCGGTTGTAGTGACAGGCGATGTGTACAAAGGGCAGGGACTAAATCAACGCGAGCTTATGACCCTCACTTACTGGTAATTCCTCGTTTTAAGGGTAAATAATTGCAATCCCGATCACGAACTGGTTTCAGCGTGTAACACGCACCTGTCCTTGAACGATGGATAAATAAAATTGAAATTTGCAGAATGCTAACCGTTACACAACGGAACGCTTGTTGTGTGTGATTTTTTAATGAAAATAAAAAAATCCGGAGAGGGATTAACTCTGCTTAATCATTTTTGCCGAAAAAATCCTTTGGTGATCTGATCTTTTGGAGACAGATTCGCTTACACACATATGTAATAATTTTTTTAAAATAATTTCAAACATTGTGTGGTTTATTATTTTTGAGAAGAATGTCTTTGGGTGGTCCACCATCCTGCATTATCGAGTCTTCTGGAATGTTGGATATGCGCTTGTTCTTACACAAAGGTAAACATTTTTTTTATTTTTTTTATAAAATTTTGTTGATTTTGGGGCGGATTGTGAAGCCCTGTGTGTACTGGGGCATCAGCCAACTCCAGGCTGTGTCCTTCAGGCAATATATGGGTTCCTGATGTCGCAGAGGTGGGGCCTGGGTCTGGGAATTTAAAATTTTTGGATAGCGGGTGCTACCTATGAGAAATCTTTGTCAAACATTTCTCATTTTGTGTTGTTTTTTGGGGGGGATTGTGAAGCCCTGGTATGTAGTGTACTCGTGCATCAGCCAACTCCACGCTGTGCCATTCAGCCATTACAGTGACCCCCTGACCTACGATGGGCCCGACATATGATCAAATCGACATACGATGGCCTCTCAGAGGCCATCGCATGTCCATGTCAGCATCGACATACGATGCTTTTTTATGTTGGGGCCATCACATTAAGTGCTATCCGACAGCGCAAAATGCTTAAGCTGCTGCCGGATAGCAGCTTAATGTTCCCCGTGTGGTGCGGTAAGTATTACTTACCCTTCCACGATGCTCCGGGGTGCCCTACGGGTCCAGCGCTGGTGTTCCGGTGTCTTCTCGGCCCTCTCCGATGACGTCAATACGCTGCTGCGCACGTCATCCAATAGGAATGGCGTACGCAGCGGCGTAATGACGTCGCTACGTAGGCCCAGTAAGGCCTTGCGGAAGACAGAAGAGGACCGGAGAAGACAGTGGAGGACCGGAGAAGACAGCGGAGAGCCCAGCGGAGGCCCGGGTTCACCATCGGGAGCGGCGGGGACACCATCGCGAGCGGTGGGGACAGGTGAGTACAGCTTCCTATACTTTACATTGCACGAATCCCTCAACATACGATGGATTCGACAAACGATAGCTCGTTTGGAACGAATTACCATCGTACGTTGAGGGACCAGTGTATATGGTGTCCTCATGCTGCCAACACCTCCAAGCTGTGCCATTCAGCCACTATATGGTGTCTTCATGCTGCCAACACGCTGTGCCATTCAGTTGATGGTTGACAACATTTATTTGCATTCCCTTAACGCTGTTACTAAGACCTGGGGTAATGTTTTTCTGCTGTGAAATCTGGATGGTCTTGGTAATGTTTATGGATGGGGACCATTGAGCCATGGCGGAGTTCATAGTGATGGCCGGTGCGCTCCTCTTCAGGCTGATATTTTCCTGGGCGTCCATCAATTTTGGCGGTTTTACTGCAAACCCCACCTGCTGCTTTTTAGAATTCAACATCTCTCGGGCATCTTGCACTTTACCCTTTATTCTGAAACATGCATCTTTGGCGACCATTTTCTCGCAGGCATCCTTCATACCTAGCTTCAGACGGGCATCTGTCACGCCAATCTTCTGACGGGCATCAAACGTTCTCTGGAAACTTTTTTGCAGGGATGCACATTTCAGAATAAAGGGTATCGTGCAAGATGCCATTGCAAGCCAGCTTGTCCTGGTATGGTATAGTAAGTTTTATCTTCCGAGGATGTCCTACATTTGGGGAAACAGGGTGATAAATTTTAAATTTCCAGAAGGATAACCATTACACTACGGAACGCTTGTTGCGTGTGATGTATTACGTAAAATTTTCCTAAAAAAATACAAACAGGGATTAATTCTGCTTCTTCATCCTTTTTGGTGAAAATTATGATTTTTGGTGGTCCACCGTCCTTAATTTTGGGGCCTCATCAACTCGTTCATTTGAGATTGTTTTCATCAAAAAAACTTTTTGAATCTTTGTCAAAAAATTATCATTATGTTGTTCTTTGGGGGGAGTTGTGAAGCCTTGATGTGTACTCTTGAATCAGCCAACTCCAGGCTATGTCCTTCATGCAATATATGGGTTCCTGATGCCGCAGAGGTGGGGACTGGGTCTGTGAATTTCAAAATTTGGGATAGCGGGTGCAACCTATGAGAAATCTTTGTGAAACATTTCTCAAGGTCTTGTTTTTTAGGGGGGATTGTGAAGCCCTGGTGTGTACTGGTGCATCAGCCAACTCCAGGCTGTGTCCTTGAGCCAATATATGGGTTACTGATGCCGCTGTGGTGGAGCCTGGGTCTGTGAATTTCAATTTTTTGGGATAGCAGGTGCTACCTATGAAAAATCCTGGTCATAAATTTCTAATTGTGTTGTTTTTTGGTGGGGATTGTGAATCCCTGGTGTGTACTCTTGCATCAGCCAACTCCAGGCTGTGTCATTCAGGCAATATATGGGTTACTGATGCCGCAGGGGTGGGGCCTGGTTCTGGAAATTTCACATTTTTGGATAGCGGGTGCTACCAATGAGAAATCTTGGACAAAAATTTCTCATTGTGTTCTTATTGGAGGGGGGATTGTGAAGCCCTGGTGTGTACTGGTGCATCAGCCAACTCCAGGCTGTGTCCTTCAGGCAATATATGGGTTACTGATGCCGCAGAGGTGGGGCCTGGGTCTGTGAATTTCAAAATTTTGGATAGCGGGTGCTACCTATGAGAAATCTTTGTGAAAAAATTCTCAATGTCTTGTTTTTTGGGGGGGATTGTGAAGCCCTGGTGTGTACTGGTGCATCAGCCAACTCCAGGCTGTGTCCTTCAGGCAATATATGGGTTACTTATGCCACAGAGGTGGGGCCTGGGTCTGGGAATTTCAAATTTTTGGATAGCGGGTGCTACCTATGAGAAATCTTAGTCAAAAACTTCTCATATTGTGTTTTTTTTTTTTTTTTTGGAGGGGGGATTGTGAAGCCCTGGTGTGTACTGTACTAGTGCATCAGCCAACTCCACGCTGTGCCATTCAGCCACTAAATGGTCTCCTCTTGCTGCCAACATGTCCACGCTGTGTCATTCAGCCACTATATGGTGTCCTCATGCTGCCAACTAGAGATGAGCGAACTTTTCAAAAATTCGATTTGGCCGATTCGCCGAATTTTCCCGAAAAGTTGGTTTCGATCCGAATTTATTTGCGGCGAATCGATGTTAAAAAAGGCTATTTCTACCCTATATACAGCCTCTATAGGGGTATAGAACACTTTGCTGTGTACTAAAACGCATGTGGAGTGTGCTGGGGTAGTGAAATAATACTGTTATTCAGAATAGCATGCAGATTACCGGCATCACTCTTAGAATCACTGCCGCACAGCAGCACAATTACAGAGCCTGGTGGTGGCATCAGTTCCAGGAGACCATATAGTGCCTGAATGATACAGCGTGGAGGTGTTGGCAGCATGAGGAGATCATATAGTGGCTGAATGGCACAACGTGGAGTTGGCTGATGCACTAGTACACTACACACCAGGGATTCACAATCCCCTCCCCAAAAAAACAACACAATATATGAAATTTTTGACAAAGATTTCTCATAGGTAGCACCCGTTATCCAAAAATTTGAAATTAACAGACCCAGGCCCCACCTCTGCGGCATCAGTAACCCATATATTGCCTGAAGGACACAGCCTGGAGTTGGCTGATGCACCAGTACACACCAGGGCTTCACAATCCCCCCTCCAAAATCAACACAATGAGAAATTTTTGTCAAAGATTTCTCATTGGTAGCACCCACTATCCAAAAATTTGACATTTCCAGAACCAGGCCCCACCCCTGTGGCATAAGTAACCCATATATAGCCTGCATGACACAGCCTGGAGTTGGCTGATGCAAGAGTACACACCAGGGCTGCACAACCCCCCCCCCCCCCCCCCCCCCAAAAGAAAAAAACAACACAATATATGACATTTTTGTCAAAGATTTCTCATTGGTAGCACCCGCTATCCAAAAATGTGAAATTTCCAGAACCAGGCCCCACCCCTGCGGCATCAGTAACCCATATATTGCCTGAATGACACAGCCTGGAGTTGGCTGATGCAAGAGTACACACCAGGGCTTCACAATCCCCTCCAAAAAACAACAACATTTTAGAAATTTTTTAACCTCCCTGGCGGTATGATTCTGTCTGGAAATTTGTACCAAAAGCGGTACAATTTTTTGCACTGAATTTCACATTTCCCCCCGTCACATTCCCCCTCTCCCTTGTCACATTCTCCCCCCTCCTTGTCACATTCTTCCCCCCTTGTCACATTCCTCCCCTTGTCACATTCCCCTCCCCCCTGTCACATTCCCCCACCTGTCACATTCCCCCCCCCCCCTGTCACATTCCCCCCCCTGTCACATTCCCCCCCCCTGTCACATTCCCCCCGTCACATCCCCCGCCGTCACATCCCCCCCCTGTCACATTCCCTCCCCTTGTCACAATCCCCCCCCCCTGTCACATTCCCCCCCTTGTCACATCTTCCCCCCCCCCCCCCCCCCTTCTCACCTTGTCCTGCAGCAGCATACACTGGCAGATTTCAAACCTAGTGTATTTGATGCAGAACAAGCCCTTTCCCCTTCAGCCAATCACAGGCTTTACACCCCTGCGGCCTGTGATTGGCTGAAAAGTGAAAGGTCCTGTAAGATGAATAGTGAAGAAAGCAGGGACCAGAGCGCACGGAGGGGAACGACATCTTCAGGGACCGGGAATAGGTAAGCAAAAGTTTTTTTTTATTTTACTCCTTTTTCCTTGTACACTTCGCTCAAAGTTTTTCTAACAGGGTGCCTCCAGCTGTTGTGAAACTACTACTCCCAGCATGCCCGGACAAGCCTTTGGCTGTTCGGGCATGCTGAGAGTTGTAGTTTTGCAACAGCTGGAGGCCCCCTGGTAGGGAAACACTGACTTTTAGTATTTTTCTTTACCTGCTCTGGCCGGCCCCCGCAACGGGAGCCGACCCGAGCAGATAATCGCATGTTTTCCCGGGGGCCGCATCGCTATAATCGCATTGCTTTTGCGATATATCGTGCAGCCCAGCCGGGAACTCTGCAATTCTACCCCGAGCATGACTCGGGGTTACCGATCCTGGCAGGGAAAATTAACCCCGAGTCACGCTCGGGAATACCGCTCAGGAGGTTAAAGAAATACCTTTGTGTAAGAACAAGCGCATATCCAACAGTTCACATGACTCTATAATGCAGGACGGTGGACCACCCAAAGACATTCTTCTCAAAAATAATAAACCGCACAATGTTTGAATTTTTTTTTACAAAATCTAATTCAATATGTGTGTAAGCGCATCTGTCTCCAAAAGATCAGATCACCAAAGGACTTTTTTCGCCCAAAATGATGAAGCAGAGTTAATCCCTGTCCGTATTTTTTTTATTTTTTATTTTTTTTCATAAAAAAAATCACACGCAACAAGCGTTCCGTTGTGTAACGGAAGAGTAGGCCTCAGCAGTACCCAAGAGGCTTTAATAACCCCATACCTTTGCACGATCAATTGCGAGATCAAGCAATACCAGGTGTGTTATGCCCTCTGATTTTCGGGGCCGCAGGCGTGCTCCACTGAACGGATTAGCGTGTCTCTATCTTCATCGACCGATGCTGGTAACCACTAACTCCCGGAAAGGTAAGCTGCCGCGAAGCAGGTGGTCTCCCCCGGGCACGTTTGGCTCCAGAATTTCCACTACTGCCACACCACACTGACTGCCAACCGTGCTAACGCCTTGCTGACTCAAGGGCAACCTGCAACTCTCTTCTCCCGATGATGAACCCCCCTTCTCCTGAGATCGAGCAATAACAGGTGTGTTATGCCCTCAGATGTCCGGGGCCGCAGGTGCGCTCCACTGAACGGATTAGGATGTGTCCATCTTTTTTGTAGCACCCGCAATCCCAAAATTTTAAATTCCCAGACCCAGGCCCCACCTCTGCGGCATCAGGAACCCATTTATTGCCTGAATGACACAGCCTGGAGTTGGCTGATGCACCAGTACACACAGGGCTTCACAATCCGCCCAAAAATCAACAAAATTGTATAAATTTTTTATTTTATTTACAACTTTGTGTAAGCACAAGCGCATATCCAACATTTCAGAAGACTCTATAAGGCAGGACGGTGGACCACCCAAAGACTTTCTTCTCAAAAATAATGAACCACACAATTGTTGAATTTTTATTTTTAAAAATTGAAATTCCTAGACCCAGGCCCCACCTCAGTTGCACCAGTAACCCATAGATTGCCTGAAAGACACAGCCTGGAGTTGGCTGATGCACGAGTACACACCCGGGCTTCCCAATCTACCCCAAAAAAAAACGCAATTTTTTTTGAAATTGTCTGACAAAATACCTTTTTGTTAAAACAAGCGCATATGCAGCAGTTCAGAAGACTCTATAATGCAGGACGGTGGACCACCCAAAGACATTCTTCTATAATATAATAAACCACACAATAAGTTCACATTTTTTTTAAATAATTGAAATTCCAAGACCAAGGCCCCACCTCTGCTGCATCAGTAACCCATATATTGCCTAACGGACACAGACTGGAGTTGGCTTATGCACGAGTACACACTACATACCCGTCACCCGGGCTTCACAATCCACCCCCAAAAAAACGCAAAATTTTATCGAAATTGTCGGACAAAATACCTTTTTTTTAAAAAAACAAGCGCATATACAGCAGTTCAGAAGACTCTATAATGCAGTATGGTGTACCACCCAAAGACATTCTTCTCAAAAGTAATAAACCACACAATGTTTGAAATTTGGTTAAAAAAATTATTACATGTGTGTAAGTGCATCTGTCTCCAAAAAATCAGATGGCAAAAGGATTCTAATCGCCAAAAATGATTAAGCAGAGTTAATCCCTCTCCATCTATTTATTTATTTTTTTCAAAAAAAAATCACACGCAACAAGCGTTCCGTTGTGTAACGGTTAGCATTCTGCAAAATTCAATTTTATTACTGATAAAATTACCAGTAAATTTAACAATAACACTACCCAAGAGTGTTTAATTACCCCATACATTGCACCAGGAGCAGTCAGGAGTAGGCATCAGCAGTACCCAAGAGGCTTTAATAACCCCTTACCTTGCCTGATCAATTGCGAGATCGAGCAATAACAGGTGTGTTATGGCCTCAGATGTCCTGGGCCGCACTAGCGCTCCACTGAACGGATTAGCGTGTCTCTATCTTTCAAGGACAGGTGCGTGTTGCATGCTGAAACCAGTTCGTGATAGGGATCTGTGATTGCAATTATTTAATCTTAAAACGCGGAATTAACAGTAAGTGAGGGTCATAAACTGGCGTTTATTAAGTCCCTGCCCTTTGTACACACCGCCCGTCGCTATAAGCGATTGGATTAGTTAGTGAGTTGGTTAGTGAGGTCCTCGGATCGGCCCAGGTGGGGTAGGAGAAGGCCCTGGCAGAGCGCCGAGAATTTAATGATCATTGTTGAAATTTGCATTAAGCATGTATTTAGCTACTGCTAAACATCCAAAAATGTAAGGCCCAAGGCCAGAGGCACCAGGGAGGCAAGTAGTTCCTGAAAGACACAGAATGAGTCTGGAGCAGTCATTCGCAGTACCCAAGAGGGTTTCATAACCCCTTACATTTAAAGATCAATGTTGACATTTGCATTAAGCATGTATTTAGCTACTGCTAAACTTAAAAAAATTATAGGCCCAAGGCCAGAAGCTTCAGTTTTCCCCATATTAGGAGCATAGTTGTCCCCCAGATTAGGCAACATAGATGTCCCCCAGATTAGGACCATAGTTGTCCCCCAGATTAGGCAGCATAGATGTCACCCAGATTAGGTAGCATAGATGTCACCCAGATTAGGCAGCATAGATGTCCCCCAGATTAGGAGCATCCTTGTCCCTCAGATTAGGCAGCATAGATGTCACCCAGATTAGGAGCATACTTGTCCCCCAGATTAGGCAGCATAGATGTCACCCAGATTAGGCAGCATAGATGTCCCCCAGATTAGGAGCATACTTGTCCCCCAGAGTAGGCAGCATAGATGTCACCCAGATTAGGAGCATACTTGTCCCCCAGAGTAGGCAGCATAGATGTCACCCAGATTAGGCAGCATAGATGTCACCTAGATTAGGAGCATACTTGTCCCCCAGATTAGGCATCATAGATGTCCCCCAGATTAGGAGCATACTTGTCCCCCAGAGTAGGCAGCATAGATGTCACCCAGATTAGGAGCATACTTGTCCCCCAGATTAGGCAGCATAGATGTCCCCCAGATTAGGCAGCATAGATGTCCCCCAGATTAAGAGCATAGATGTCCCCCAGATTAGGCAGCATAGATGTCCCCCAGATTAGGCAGCATAGATGTCCCCCAGATTAGGCAGCATAGATGTCCCCCAGATTAGGCAGCATAGATGTCCCCCAGATTAGGCAGCATAATTGTCCCCCAGATTAGGCAGCATAGATGTCCCCCAGATTAGGCAGCATAGATGTCCCCCAGATTAGGCAGCATAGATGTCCCCCAGATTAGGCAGCATAATTGTCCCCCAGATTAGGCAGCATAATTGTCCCCCAGTCAGCGCGGGCCGGTCAGAGCCAATCAAAGGGCCGTATGTGGCAAGCGGGCCATACAATGCCCAGGTCTGCCCCAGAGGGTTTCATAACCAACCACAATAGAGAAAATTTTGTTGTAGGAGCATGGTCAATCTACTCAGACCCATCTGTCATTGGTGGCTGGAAATCCTGGCTGATCCATCCCTGATTCATCCTGACAAACGTCAGTCTCTCCACATTTTTAGTGGACAGACGAGTTCGCCTTGGGGTGACTATGGCCCCGGCCGCACTAAACACCCGCTCTGATGGCACACTACTGGCCGGGCAGGACAGCTTTTCCAGGGCAAACTCCGCTAGTTGCGGCCATAAATCGAGTTTGGCTGCCCAGAAGTCCAGCGGATCTTCAACGGTTGTTGGCAGGGTCATGTCGAGGTAAGCCACCACCTGCTTGTTCAGGTCCTGCTCCATGTCCACCTGCTGCTGATGAGTAGCTTCACTATGCGGCTGAAGGAAGCTACTCATCAGCGACTGTAGACTCAGGCTGCTGCTGATTGAGCCGGTACTGCTCCTGCCACCCCTCCCCTCCCCAGCAGCCGTGGCAGTGGAAGGTGAGCGCAGAGGGCCCCCCCCCCCCCCCCCCCCCCGAGTCAGACCTGCGAGTGGATGGACCATGTGGCCGATAGGCATTGGCCAACCGACTACGTAGAAGCTCCCTGAAGTAGGTCAGTTTGTCCTCCCTCTCAGTGGGTGTAAAAAAGGCCCCCATTCTGGGCCGGTAGCGAGGGTCTAATAAGGTAGAGATCCAGAAATCATTGCGCTGATGAATTTTGACAATTCGGGGGTCACTACGCAAGCAACTCAGCATGCATCGTGCCATTTGTGACAGTGACTCGCTGGGACTACCTGCCTCCATCTCCACTGCATACTGCCACGGTGTGTTTGGGTCCTCTGTCTCGCCTCCCTCGTAATAACCCTCCAGCTCCTCTGGCTGCTCCTGCTCCTCCTCTCCTGTCCAATGACCAGAAACACCGGCCATCTCATCCACCGTAAACTGTGCTCCGCTCTGCCCCTCATCATCCTCCTCCAGTTCATCCCCCACAGGACTCATGTAGCCTTCTGATGTAGGTGCAACATCTCCATTGCCGTGACCAGCCATGTTTTCAATCATTTTTTTGAGTAAATGTAGGAGTGGAATTACGTCGTTCATGGCGTAATTCGAGCGACTAGCAAAAAATGTGGCTTCCTCAAAGTGCCTCAGCAAACGGCAGGTGTCACGTATGAGCTGCCACTGGTTCACATTGAAGTTACACAGGGGAGTACTCCTATCTGCTTGTATCATCAAAAAATCTGTGATGGCTTTTCTTTGTTCGTATAGTCTGTCCAACATATGGAGGGTGGAATTCCAACGTGTGGCAACTTCACAAATGAGACTATGTTGTGGGATACCGTTCTGACGCTGCAGCTCAAGCAAAGTGTGCTTGGCGGTGTACGAGTGGCTGAAGTGCATGCACAGTTTCCTTGCCATTGTCAGGACGTCTTGCAAATGGGGTGAAGACTTGATGAACTTCTTGACAACCAGATTCAACACGTGTGCCATGCAGGGTGAATGGTTCACACTTCCTTGTCGCAGCACGGCCACAATGTTCTTCCCATTGTCGGTCACCATGGTTCCCATTTCCAGATTTCGTGGAGTAAGCCATACTCGGATTTCTTCCCTAATGAACTTCAGCAGTTCCTCCCCTGTGTGACTCCGTTCACCAAGGCAAACCATGTGAAGGACGGCTTGACACTGACACTGACGGCTTGACACACGTGGTACGATGAAGGGCCACCGAGATTTGGATGTGCAGTGGAGGCCGAGGACACGGGGGAGGAGGCGCACACTGTAAAAGGACCAACTACCTGGGAGCGAGAGCGTGGAGGAGGAAGCGGTGTGACCTGTCCAAGTTGCTGTTGTGGCTGTGCAGGAACAACATTTACCCAGTGGGCCGTAAAAGCCATGTATTGTCCCTGCCCGTAGTTACAGCTCCACACGTCGGCGCTGCCGTGCACTTTTGAACACAACGACAAGCTCAAGGACTGGCCCACCTTCTCTTGTACAAACTTATGCAGGGCTGGTACTGCCTTCTTCGCAAAGAAATGACGGCTTGGGACTCTCCACCTCGGCTCGGCACAAGCCATCAATTCCCTGTAAGCTGCAGAGTCCACCAGTTGGAAAGGGAGGGACTGCAACACCAGCAACTTGGACAGGAGCACATTCAACTTCTGCGCCGTTGGATGAGTGGGCGCATACTGTTGACTCTTGGACATGGCTTCGCCATGTCCAAGAGTCGATTGTTGGCGGAATGGCTGTCTACGAGCGGAGGAAGCAGGAGCGCAAGAAGGAGGGTTTGACACAATGCTCCCTTCGGCTGAGGTGGTGGAGCCTTGGCTGGATGACGGAGGGAACGGATGGCCACTGGGTTATGCGGCAGGCTGGACCACTACCTCGGAGCCACGGTTATCCCAGGCCGCTTTATGGTGGCGAATCATGTGTTGACGCAGGGCCGTGGTGCCGAGATTGGGACCCTGGCCACGCTTCACTTTCTGCCTCCAGATTTTGCATGTGACTACGCTAAGGTCGTCCGGATTCTTTATGAAGAACAACCACACCGCAGAGTAGCTGATTTTCCCACCCGCAGTTCGCACTATTTCACTGCTATTGGCGCCGTCTCCAGGAACCCCTGTTCCACTACCTCCCTGAATGGTAGCTTGCCGCAAAGCAGGTGGTCTCCCCCTGGCACGTTTGGCTCCTGAATTTCCACTACTGCCACCACCACGCTGATTGCCAACCGTGCTACCGCCTTGCTGCCTCATAGACAAAGAGCAAATCTCTTCTCCTGATGATGATGAAGCCCCAGCTTCTGCACTCGGCTCCCAATTGCGATCGGCTTTATCATCATCAAAAGATGTGTGCACGTCACTGATGTCCTCCTCGTGTTTCACAACAGTGTCTGCCTCAGGACCCTGAACAATTGAAACACCGCCTCCCACGTCACTCTCCGCATCACTACTTGGCCGCCTTGCGGTGCAAGGGACGCATGTCTCCTAATATTCTTGGCTGCCCATTAGATGCTGACTGTCCTCTATTACATCGTCCTCGCTAAATAGTGGAGCTGAACCCAAAGCATAAGATACTTCTTTGGGAGAGGGAACAGTATAGGACAAAGGCAATGGGATTACGGGGACTGCTCCCGGGCCATGCCAACTGAGGGTTGTGTCTGAGGAACCCACCGACTCTTGACTGGGGTTGTCAGATGTCGCTTGTGATGATGGGGATGAGTGTGCAAACCAATTGACGAGGAGAGATGGGTCGACGACACGACCACTGGGTGTTAACTGGAGCTCAGGCCTATTGCTGCGACTCCTGCTGCCACTCGCCCCAAGTCTGCTACCAACTCTGCCTGACGTATGTAGGCCTCTGCCCCTTCTCTGTGCACATCCTGGTAGGTGTATAACGTGTGGTATAACACTGAATTTAGCACAGAGACAGAAAAAAAGGTGGTATATGGTATGCTATTTGCTTGTTTTTAGGCCCTTTGCAATGATAAGGCCACTGTTAAGCGTATTTTTACTCAGGAAAAACTTTTTTTTCTTTCATACACCGGCAGGTGTATAACGTGTGGTATAACACTGAATTTAGCACAGAGACAGAGTGACAGGTGAAAAATGGTAAAAAGGCACTAAAGTCCACACTAATATGACTTATTTCTGAACAGCAGCAGGACCCAACAGTGCAGCACCACCAAAAAAAAAAAATCCAGGGATTAAACCCTAAATTGCACTCTGTCACACAATTCTGAGCCGCAGAAGATTTGTGGAGCTAAAAAAACTCAATTGGGCTGAAAAATGAGGAGATAAGATGCTTCAGAAAGTTCAGGCAGCTTGGAGATCTGTATGAGGCAGCTGACAGCTATCTGCCCCTCTCTGCTGCAATGCTCAATAACGTGAATAGGAGGCTTAGCAATCAATGATCCTTCTCAGTGTAACAGCAAAGCACTCTGCACTCCTGTCTTTCCCTAATGCTGATGTGACTAGCAGTTGCAGTGTAACGCTGTGGTATGAGCTATTCACACACACACAGTCCCGTCCTCTCCATCTGAGTGCATAGATGAAATGAAGAGAGGCAAGATGGCCGCCGATTATATAGGGGCTGTGATATCACAGGGGTCAGTGAACACTGATAGGCTGCATCTCACATGTGATTCAGGGTCAGCCCGCCTACCTTCATTCCCGCCACTGTTTCCCGCCCTCCCATAATCCCCTGCCCCATGTACTCACATGTGGATCCGCGATCTTAGCTCTACAATAGCCTGGAACGCTGTAAAATGGAGTTTAATGAAGCGATTCGTGCGATAGAATCGCGGCGATATTCGTATTCGTTGCAAATCGAATTTTTCATGAAATTTGTAACGAATTCGGGTTCCTCAAGTTCAATTCGCTCATCTCTACTGCCAACACCTCCACGCTGTGTCATTCTGCCACTATATGGTGTCCTCATGCTGCCAACACCTCCACGCTGTGCCATTCACCCACTATATGGTGTCCTCATGCTGCCAACATCTCCTCGCTGTGCCATTCACCCACTATATGGTGTCCTCATGCTGCCAACATCTCCTCACTGTGCCATTCAGCCACTATATGGTGTCCTCATGCTGCCAACACCTCCACGCTGTGCCATTCACCCACTATATGGTGTCCTCATGCTGCCAACATCTCCTCGCTGTGCCATTCACCCACTATATGGTGTCCTCATGCTGCCAACACCTCCACGCTGTGCCATTCACCCACTATATGGTGTCCTCATGCTGCCAACATCTCCTCGCTGTGCCATTCACCCACTATATGGTGTCCTCATGCTGCCAACATCTCCTCACTGTGCCATTCAGCCACTATATGGTGTCGTCATGCTGCCAACACCTCCACGCTGTGCCATTCACCCACTATATGGTGTCCTCATGCTGCCAACATCTCCTCGCTGTGCCATTCACCCACTATATGGTGTCCTCATGCTGCCAACATCTCCTCACTGTGCCATTCAGCCACTATATGGTGTCCTCATGCTGCCAACACCTCCACGCTGTGCCATTCACCCACTATATGGTGTCCTCATGCTGCCAACACCTCCACGCTATGTCATTCAGTCACTATATGGTCTCCTGACACTGATGCCACCACCAGGCTCTGTCATTGTGCTGCTGTGCGGCAGTGATTCTAAAAGTGATGCCGGTAATCTGCATGCTATTCTGAATAACAGTATTATTTCACTACCCCAGCACACTCCATATGCGTTTTAGGACACAGCAAAGTGTTCTATACCCCTATAGAGGCTGTATGTAGGCTAGAAATAGCCTTTTTTAATATCGATTCGCCGCACACAAATTCGGATCGAAACAAACTTTTTCCGAAAATTCTGCGAATCGGCCGAATCGAATTTTTGAAAAGTTCGCTCATCTCTAGTCATAGCCACACAGTGCGCCCTACAACAGTGCCAGCCACAGGGTGTACCCTACAACAGTCCTAGCCACACAGTGTGCCCTACAACAGTCCCAGCCACACAGTGCCAGCTACACAGTACCCCTACAACAGTGCCAGCTACACTGTGCACCCAATAACAGTATCAGCCACACTGTGCCCCTCTATAACACTGCCAGTCACACAATGCTTCCTATAACAGTTCCAGTCACACTGTGCCCCCTACTACAGTGCCAGCGACAATGTGCCTCCTATAACAGTGTCAGTCACACAGTGCCCCTTCAACAGTAACAGCCACACAGTGCCCCCTTTAACAGTGGCAGCCACACAATGACCCCTTTAACAGTGCCAGCCACACAATGACCCCTATAACAGTGGCAGCCACACAATTCCCCTATAACAGTGGCAGCCACACAATTCCCCTATAACAGTGCCAGACAGACAATGCCCTATAACAGTGGCAGCCACACAGTGCCCCCGATAACAGTGGCAGCCACACAATGCCCCCGATAACAGTGGCAGCCACACAATGCCCCCTATAACAGTGGCAGCCACACAGTGCCCCTATAACAGTGGCAGCCACACAGTGCCCCCTATAACAGTGGCAGCCACACAGTGCCCCCTATAACAGTGGCAGCCACACAGTGCCCCCTATAACAGTGGCAGCCACACAGTGCCCCCTATAACAGTGGCAGCCACACAGTGCCCCCTATAACAGTGGCAGCCACACAGTGCCCCCTATAACAGTGGCAGCCACACAGTGCCCCCTATAACAGTGGCAGCCACACAGTGCCCCCTATAACAGTGGCAGCCACACAGTGCCCCCTATAACAGTGGCAGCCACACAATGCCCCTATAACAGTGCCAGACAGACAATGCCCTATAACAGTGGCAGCCACACAGTGCCCCCTATAACAGTGGCAGCCACACAATGCTTCCAATAACAATGCCAGCCATGCAGTGTCCATGATAAGTGCCAGACAGTGCCCCTCCGTTACTGCCAGCCACATAATGCGTCATGACAACCTACTTGTTGCTGCACCCATTCTGTAATCTACTTCTTTCTGGCATGGATGATTCATATAAGAAGGCAGTATTGACTGCTAACTTGTATCTTTCAACATCTGCGCAGATATCTATAACATTTTGGGGCATCTAGGCAAGAAAAAGCTGAGATGGCATCTAATGATAACATTGTATTCTCTCCAGGAAGCTGCTTTCCTTTGACAGCTTTATCATTCTGGACTTATGGGACACAAAGTATGCCTGGGTTCTGATGGGTGGAGACACACAGAAGGACATCAGGACCACGGGTTGTACACTCCTGCTTTGGACCCAATTCACCTAACAACTACCTACCCTGATTCCACCAATAATGTGCACTCTCTGGGGTTTGGCTGGAAGTAACTGGTGCAGAGTGAAGAGTGACTGCCAACCTATCCAATCCATGGGGAGCAGGACCCCTTCACTAGCATATAAAGTCTATGTGCAACTTTATAAATAACCCAATCTGCTTAGAGATAAAATGCTCAGTAGAAATGCCGGGCAAATGTTTTCTCTGGTTACACTGAAAGAATATCCAATACCTAATATATGCTTGAAATCATGCCAACATCAATAAGTCAATAGTAGAGACACTTACCGTTTAATGCCCGTAGGTAGTTATTTCCAATGTATACCAGATTTTCCAGAGCCGGGTTAAATTGACCTAAAATTTTCTAAAAAGCAAAAATAAAACACAAAATTAGCACATATTAAATACTCCTTGTATTAAATATTGTAGAATTTCTAATATTTACTTGTGAGCCAGTAAGAATCTCTGTAAAATACAGTGGTCCCTCAACATACGATGGTAATCGGTTCCAAATGGACCATCGTTTGTTGAATCCATCGCATGTTGAGGGATCCGTGCAATGTAAAGTATAGGACAGTGGTCTACAACCTGCAGACCTCCAGATGTTGCAAAACTACAACACCCAGCATGCCCGGACAGCCGTTGGCTGTCCGGGCATGCTGGGTGTTGTAGTTTTGCTACATCTGGAGGTCCGCTGGTTGAAGACCACAGTTAGAGGAAGTTGTACTCACCTGTCCCCGTCGCTCCGGACCGTCACCGCTCGTCACCACTGCCCGGGATGTCGCCGTCCATCGCTGTCGCCGTGTCCCCGAGGTGTCCCCGACGCTCCGGTAAGGCCTCTGCTTCCCCGGCATCCACGCTCTCCGTCGCCGCCATCACGCCGCTCCTATTGGATAACGGGACGGCGTGCGCGGTGACGTGATGACGATGATGGAGAGCGCCGACCATGCAGGGGATCCCAAAGAGGATGCACCAGAGCCCCGAGGACAGGTAAGTGATCGTCAGCGGACCACACGGGGCACCTTAAACGGCTATCCGGTGGCAGCTGAAGCAGTCTGCGCTGCCGGATAGCCGTTTATGCGATGGCCCCGACATAAAAAAGCATCGTATGTTGAAATTATCGTATCTCGGGGCCATCGTAGGTCGAGGGGTCACTGTACTAACATTCACTTAAAGAGGACCCGTGACCCCCCCAAAAAGATAGTATAATCATTGAATAGCTTAGGGTGCCCCGATCACACACCTTTTTACAGTTTCTTGATATGCTGTTCCGTTTCCGAGATATGATGGTCAGTCAGATGGGCAGAGACTTAATTTGAAAAGTGGGAGTGACTATCATGTGATGGGCGGGATTATACAGTCAGGGGGTATGAATGCACATACACCCATCAATGTAAAACATTCACACCCCCTGACTGTATAATCCCGCCCATAACATGATTGTCACTCTCTTTATTAAAATTAAGCTTATGCCCACTTGACTGATTTCCTGAATTGTCAGACAAACTATAAACTGGAGATCGCGGGGGATCGAGCGGCGCAGTTACACAGAACAAGGGGCAAAATTAAGCATTGGGGTATTGGTAAGTTAGTTATAAAAATTATTAGTACAGGCTGCAAAAACTTCATAAAAGGGGGCCAAGCCCTTTAAATATGTCTCTGTTAAAAAAAAAAGCTTTGATCGGTGGGGGTCTCAGTGCTGAGCCTCCCTCATTGGTCATGATAACAACTCCCCTGATCATAGACTTATAATGGGGCCGAAGGATGAAGACTGCTGCGAGCCAGGGAGTAAAGCATGCTACCACGTGCTTCTTCCCAGTCATTCTCCTAATCCTTGGGGGGGGGGGGGTGTCATTGAGCCCCCGACTGATCAAAGCTTTTGACATGTATCTTGTCTCAGGCAACAGAAATGCTAGAGTTGGCCCTGCTAGCACCAACACATTAGTATTCTGGAAGTTGTGAGGTGCGGCCTTCATGAATCAAACTTGTTTTCCTGCACATCCCACAGATACTGAATTGTGATCCCGGGAACTTTGCATCCAAGTCACCATCTTGGTCTGTACAATATTTAGCTAGGTCGGACATGTCACAGCGGCATCCACATGAATGGTAGGACCCAAAGTTTCCCAGCAGCACATTGCCCAGAGCACCACACTGTCTCCTTGTATTTCTCTCATAATGCATCATGGTGCCCACTCTTCCTCAGGTGACACACACAAGTAAGATCCAACCAAATGGGTTCGTCTTTGCTCACCACGTGCATCATTGAGTATTGGGCACCCTGTCACCAGTTGTCTTTTCTTAAAGGGTTTATCCAGGAAAAAAACTTTTTTTATATATATATATATCAACTGGCTCCAGAAAGTTAAACAGATATGTATATTACTTTTATTAAAAAATCTTAATCCTCTCAGTACTTATGAGTTTCTGAAGTTGAGTTGTTCTTTTCTGTCTAAGTGCTCTCTGATGATACGTGTCTCGGGAACCACCCGGTTTAGACGAGATTTGCTATGGGGATTTGATTCTAAACTGGGCGGTTCCCGAGACAGTTGTCATCAGAGAGCACTTAGACAGAAAAGAACAACTCAACTGTCTCGGGAACCGCCCAGTTTAGAATCAAATCCCCATAGCAAATCTCGTCTAAACCGGGCGGTTCCCGAGACATGTATCATCAGAGAGCACTTAGACAGAAAAGAACAACTCAACTTCAGAAGCTCATAAGTATTGAAAGGATTAAGATTTTTTTATAGAAGTAATTTACATATCTGTTTAACTTTCTGGAGCCAGTTTATATATATAAAAAAAAGTTAAGAGTCATGGTCACACAGATTTTTAGGCCTGGTTCACCCCGTGGTATCTCCAGCCAGAATCTCCACCAGGGATCCAGAGGATGGCACTAGGACTGCATTGCCATCCCCAGACGGCAATGCACTTACGACCAGATGTGCCAAAAAAAAGTGCTTGTTCGTGAACATTCTATTCGCTCAGACATGAATTGCCATCTGTGGGGACAGCAAACGGTTCTAGCACCAATGGGGATCTTGCGGCAGAAATTCTGTCCGGACATTCCGTGGTGTGAACCAGGCCTTACACTTTCCCAGTTTTCCAGCTTCCAACACATCAAGAACTGACTGTTTGCTGGCTGGCCAATTGCCTAATATATCTGACCCCCTGACAGACGCCATTGTGACCAGACAATCAATAAAAGGCTCCTTTTACGTGGGCCGATGGGCTTAAAACATGAGCGCCAATCTCTGTGAATGGCGCTCATTTGTTGAGTCTTTACAAGGCACAACCAACCGATCTCTGTATCATTCATGCCGCCCTTTACGAAAGATCAAGCCAGCCAACAAATGACCGCCTGCCTGTTTAGTTGTCCATTTTACACAAGGCAGAGTATCAATAATGAACGCTCCTAGGAAAGTTTATTCAGCCGAAATCGGCCCCTGTAAAATGGCCTTTATTCATTTCACCTGTCAGTGGTTTTATGGTTATGGCTCATGTGCGTGTTACAGCTTGTGGAATAAGTTATTGATTTCTTACAGTAAGTTCTATTTTATGATAAGACCTAAGTTCTATTAAAAGATTACAAATTAATGCTATACCAGTGTTTTCCAACCAGAGTGCCTCCAGCTGTTGCAAAACTTCAACTCCCAGCATGACCGGACAGCCGAAGGCTGTCCGGGCATGCTGGGAGTTGAAGTTTTGCAACAGCTGAAGGCACACTGGTTGGGAAACACTGCTCTATACAGTCATTGACATTCTGCTTATTTATTAAAGGGGTTCTCTGCTACTTTAAAACATATCCCCTATCTACAGTATAGGGGACAATTGTCTGATCACGGAGGGGCCTAGCGCCACCCTCTGGATCTCCAGAACCGGGCCTCAGCTCTCTCTGTGCATGGAGCCACATGTTGGCACACGCTTTGTCTAAGGGATCCCCGAAGATACACAACTGTTGTACATGTGTATCTCCAGCATTCCCATAGGCAGTACTTGGAGCGCCACTGCATACGCAGGGAGAAATGGGACCCCCTTGTAAAAAATTGCGGTGGGCCTCAGGAGGTTGGACCTGTAGATAGGGTTTATGTTTTAAATGGAGTACCCCTTTAAGAAATTGCATAAATAGCAGTATAAACATTTTGTTTATATTGGCATTAGGAATGAGAATGTCTATGATTAAAATAATAATAATAATAATAAAAAATAGAAAAGTCCAGGATGAAGACAATTCAAATTCTCTGCTGTTTTGGCAAATCCTGACTAATCCTGACAATGTAGCAGCAGATGCTTGTGTCGGGATGACACTACGCCATCTATTATGGGATCATTGCTGCCTTTAAAGTAGTGGTCTCCAAACTGTGGACCTCCAGCTGTTGCAAAACTACAACTCCCAGCATGCCCGGACTGTCCGGGCATGCTGGGAGTTGTAGTTTTGCAACAGCTGGAGGTCCACAGTTTGGAGACCACTACTTTGCATTATTTGACAAAATTGTGACGTGTCGTACAGGCAGGCATCAGTGATTGTGGTTTATTCCCCCGCACCCAATCTAGGGGTGATAGGGCCAAATAACGTCATAGTGCTTTTGATCAGTTGGGGTCCATGTGCTGAGACCCTAATTGATGGCTTAAACAAAGAGGCAGAAAAGCTCTGCTTCATTTTAGTGATCTGTAGGGGTCTCAGCACCTGGACCCCCACTGATCAAAACATTTCAACATGACCTGTCAGCAGTTTAGTAAAACAATTATAACTAATAGCATTCACACGCTATTACTCCCGCTGCGAGTTACGCTACCATTCATTTAAAATGGGTCCACAGACAGTCCGCCACGGTGACAGATTTGTGGACTGTTCAAGGACCCATTCAAATGAATGGTAGTGTAACACGCAGCAGCAAACCCGCTGCTAGTTACTAACGTGTAAACGCACCCTAAGGGAGTAAGTCAACTAACATATTTTGGAACAACAACTATGTTTTGGTTGTTAGTTTTTTTTTTGGGGGGGGGGGGGGGTTTGGGTCGGGGGGGGGGGGGGGGGGGGGGGGGTGGGTTAAATAAAAATTCAGTTGTGCCTGTAAAAATATCTAGAATAAGATCAGTTTTCTGAATACAGAGCTGAGACTTCAAGGTAGACTGACAGAATTCCCTTCTGAAAAATATCATCCATCATGAATATAGATATACGCAGAAGAGAAGTCTCCCTATGTATTGACAAGGTCGTATCATTATGGGGGGCTGCGATCTCACCTTATAGGATGCAATGGTGGAGGAATAAATGGATTCCATTTCTTGAGCCATGGCTGCCCTCCTGGAGCCAGCGAGGAGAAGAAAGATAAAGAAGGATATTTCTGTCAGCGGAGTTTGAACGTTGACCATAGGGAGAGGGGAGAGAGGATGGTTTAATAATTCACCAGGTAACAATGATACCTGATCGCGCAGGTAACAGAACACCTGAGAGTTTAATAAGTGCTCTGGTAAGAAGCATCACTAGATTATCTAGGAACAGTCCACAGAGACACCGAGTCTGATCCTCCGACTGTATGTGACATGACCCCAGCACCTCTACTTACAAGAGGAACTACTACATACAGAGTCTCTTAAAGGGAACCTGTCATTAAGTTTGAGAACATTCATCGTCACCATACTGCTTTACACAACATTAAAGGGGTTATCCATCATGAGGGAATTTTAGTACTTACCTGCCAGACAGTACTGGACATGCTTAGGAAGGATCCGTGCTGGTCTTGGTGCTAAATAGCTGTGTTGTGAGTCCATTATGATGCTGCTGATATCTTTTTGTGAAATGGCTATTTCCAGTCGGAATTCCCCCCCCCCCCTTCCAACTACACGTCCTAGGAACCCTGGTTTGTAAGTGTGAGGTCACTTTTCTCCCACACATCAGCCATCCCACCATTGAAGCACACCTGGGACAATTCTCTGCAGCCCTGTGGAGAATGATCCCCCCCCCCCCCCCCATCCACCGAGCGGTCGGACTCTCACCTTTCGAAGAAGGGTTTGCAATGGACTGCATCCTCGTGCACGTTTTTATAGTGTGACATGTTTGCACTTTTTCTTGCACTTGGGTGAAATGAGCACGTTCCTGGGCTCTTTAAATAAACAAAAAACAAGACATGCATAGGACACTGTGGGACTGTCAGGAGATTAGTTTCGCAGGACTAGCCTCTGTAATATAGATGCAAAAACGTATAACACTCACCTGGATATTTTGTTCCCTACACTTTCAGCCCCGAAAAGGATAGCAATTCAATGCCAAACCCCATCCCTCCCAGTATAGAAAAGAGAAGAGGGTAACAACAAAACAAAGTGGTGCACTCTCCGCAAGTAGTCGTATTATCCCTAGGCTGGCCATCCCCCCCCCCCAAAAAAAAAAGAAAAAAAGAGGGGAAATGGCATATACACAATGGAAAATAATAGTATAACAGAAGGTACATCAATCACACCATGATAAAATATGAAATCTGAATGTCTATGGGCAAACACCCTTCCCAACCAGATACTGATCTCACAATCTAGTCATTCAGGGAGACTATTCCGGCACATAGATGGGATCATAAAAAAGGATGAGAGAACACAAAACCCATAAGTGTTGTTAAGATGAGATCATGGGCACCAGACTCATATTTCCTAGATGCTTCACACTTGTCATAGATACCTCTCTAAACTTATAGTATGGCAGGTCTTCGCTAAAAGATCCTGGATAGTGGGTGGTGCAGACCTAAGCCAATATTAAGCAATGAGTTCACAAGCTAAATATAGGGTTCCCAGTTTACCTTACTCTGATCTGGTAGGTTTATCCCCACACCCAATAAGAGCCAAGACGCAAAATGTAGGATTAATGGACAAGAGTACATGGTATATACGAAGAATCAGATCAAACACTACCCTCTAAAATAAGAAGATAACTGGACAATCCAACATAATAGGAAGCAGAGTGGAAAGGAGTCGAGTCGAAGGCCAAGTTCATTCAGTAGACGTGGTGTCTTATACGCTTCATGCAACAACAATTGGGACAATCTCCTGGACTCTGAAAGAGAAAGCAAAGGAGCATACACCAAAATATTTGCCACTCCTCACCCGGGTTTGGTGCTTGCTCAAAATTTTTAATGATGTAGACTTTGTCATGTGACCAGTCTTAAAAGGGGTACTCCGCAACAGTTTGTTCCAAATGCTGAGCAGTGAACGCTGAAGTCGGTGCCGGAAGCTTGTGACGTCATAGCCCTGCCCACCCCTGTTGTCACCTGTCACACCCCGCCCCCTCAATGCAAGTCTATGGGAGGGGGCGTGACGGATGGCACGCCCCCTCCCATAGACTTGCATTGAGGGGGCGGGTGTGAAGTCATGAGGGGCGGGGCTATGATGTCACAAGCTCCCGGCTCCAGCGTTCGGAACAGTTTGTTCCAAATGCTCAGCAGCGGAGTACCCCTTTAATGGTATTTTAGTGTGTTCTGTACAATGTTTTTTACTCTATGACTAAGCGCACTACTGTGTTAAACGCATGGTGTTCCTTTCTGTTTATACCTTAACGTTATTAAAGTAAGAAGCTTTTACTCCATCTTTGGGTGCTTGACAATTTCCTTGCTAGAATCCTGTAGTCTTAAAGCCAGGGCGGTGCTGGCAGGTCCGTTGCACAGGTGTGTGGAAGTTTTTGGAGTAGAGCTGTGCCTTTTGGTCTCTTAGGATCAGAGAGGAATCCTACTGCTAGATTAAAGGGGTATTCCAGGCAAAAACATTTTATCCCCTATCCAAAGGATAGGGGATAAGATGTCTGATCAGGGGGGGCCCGCTGCTGAGACCCCCCGCAATCTCCCTGAATCTCCAGTTTCAGAAACCTCCGAGTTTCCGGGACTGGGGGCGTGACGTCACGCCACGCCCCCTCCATTTATGTCTATCGGAGGGGGGTGAAGGCCGTCCTTTGGATAGGGGATAAAATGTTTTTGCCCAGAATACCCATTTAAGCATGGAAATGGAGGGTAAAAAAAAAGATCTTGGGGTTTTATTTTCAACTAGCTGAGTGAGTGCCCGGATTTTCCTCCCTAATCCTTGTTGGGGAGGAAAAGCAACAAAGGAGGAAACTTTTGACCCTTATATCCCATCCTTAAATCCTGACCCCATATCCCCTCCTCATATAACAACCTCATATCCTGACCTTCTATCCCCTCCTCATATACCGACCTCAAATCCTGACCTTATATCCCGTCCTCATATCCTGACCTAACATCATACCTTGTCCTCCTATCCCGTCCACCCTTTATGCGCTGAAGTGTCCCCTTGAGATTGTATAGTTGTAGCCTGATCTCCAATATTAGCAGCCCGACTTATAGCAGCAGAAGCATGGCCTTCTACAGTAAAGACATTACTTGAAATAGCAGCACGACTGTAGCAGTAGATGCATGACATAGAACAGGAGAAGCATGGCGTGTAGCAGGATTTGCAACAACAGACGCTTGACTACTAACAGCAGGATTTTCAAATCTGCCAATAAAGCTTGAATCTCATGACGTTAAAGGAGTTAAATACCTTAGATATAGCAGGTTTTTCCTCTTGCACAACTTTCGTTACACAGACTTTGCACAGAAGTTTTTATAGGAATTAGACAACTCTGACGTGCACATAATGCCTGTCTTAATGGAATCTGTCACCATCAATGAAATTTTATATATTATAGATTAGCCTATTTAAATAACTTTGCCAATATACTTCTTGATAAAAATGTTATAACTTTATATTTTAAATTAACCTCTAAAAGGTTTGGCCAGCAGGGGTCCTCCTTCTGGTCCTGCTTGCAGATAGTCTCCTACAGAAGCCTGGCAGAGACAAGAGTCAGGAAATGCAGGTGGGACCTCAGCAGCGTATAGAGCTGAATATTTCTGCTCCCTTTCCCTTTGAGCTGAGCTAGACTGAAGAGCAGCGTTTCCCAACCAGGGTAGGTTTGCAACAGCTGGAGGCACAAGTCCCAGCCAAAGGCTGTCCAGGCATGCTGGGAGTTGTAGTTTTGCAACAGCTGAAGGCACCCAGGTTAGGAAACACTGCTGTAGAGTCATGATGCCTTCAGTGCACAGTGCTAAATATTGTGCTAAACATTGTACTGGATATTTCTGCTCCCTTTTGCAGCTGCTGGGCAAAGCTGACATACTGTAGAGTTCATAAAGCTGAAGGGGGTGTGTAGCAGAGTGAGGGAGGAAGTTCTCCCCAGCAGGGCTTCAGATGATGTCACACCTGCTGGAGTCTGTTGAGCTCACTGAGACTGAGCAGAATTTACAGCACAATATCATGTTAGAAAACTAAAAAATAATAAAAATAAAGGCAGGGGGTGCTTTATCCTGATGGGGCAGTGAACTGGGAGGATTATAAAATGTATCAAGAACTTGACAGGTACTCTAAGTTTTGATTTGGGCTTCTGTGCTGGTTCCTTGTCTCATTGTAGGGAACCAGACACAACAGAGGAAAATCAATCTTTTTGGAAACAATAAATGCATAAAAAGAGGAGGGGCTGGAGAAACAAGCTGCTCCACAGAATCTGATCAAGGGAAAGCCTGGGAATCCATTGTACAGCACAGACAGTGTAAAAATGCTGAATTCCCTACTTTTATGCCCTGGTGGTGTTTGAATTTCGGCCCCTCATGAGGTCACATCCACCCCAACGACACCACTGAAGCCCGAAAACCGGTGCATGGAGCCAGCTTCATTCCAGACTCTGCTAGCAGCCAAACACCATCCAGACAACTGGAGGGCAACATGAAAGCATCACCCAGACACCTCGAGCCTGCACTGCATCTGCCATGGACAGCTGAACGGAGGAGGTGAGAGAAGCCCACACAAGCACAGGGATCTCCACAGGTGGCAGGATATTCATAAACCTGTATCCCTGTGTGGGGATCTATAGCCCCCAGAAGCGCAGTGCCCCACACCATCCTGGAGGCAGAGGAACAAATCTCCCACAATCCAAAAATAGGGAAGGGAACCACCAAGAGGACCAATCCCCAGCTTGCAAAGTGTTACAACAAAAAGCCATCAATGGACTCAGTAGATCTTCTTGGAACCTAGTAGTAACAGGAAAACACTAAGGAGGTGCAGCGGGGGAGTTAACCTGTCTCCTGTTCCTATTAGGTCCTATGGAGACTCTCTCATGTGGACAGTCATGGTGGACGACCTGTAGCGAGAAAGAAATAGAGAACACAAATAAAAGAAAATCAGTGTAGACAGCTTCACTGTATCACATCGACCAGGGGAGAAAGTCTAAACTTTCCAGTATCTTGGAAGCAAAAATGTGCCATATGGTGGCAAAAAGAGTGATATATTTACCAGAATCAGAAATGCAAGGGGCACTTCTGCAATACTCCGAAACACTAGATTACCAAAATAAGGATCTTAAACTCGAAATCACCCCCTTCTATGCCTACTATAAACTAGACCTTACTCCACTCTCCTGCTTATGGATATGGTAGTCATGGACTCATTTGGATGTTTTTAGGATGTCTGTTCTCTCCCATATTTATTCAGTCTTACACAATCATGTACCTCAGTTCCTGGGAACTGTTGATGTCTCCTTGGTTATATGGAAGACATCCAGAGGTATAACCATGTCAAATTGGCTTCCACTGTCAGGATCTTAGGAAAGGATGAAAAAAGTAGTGAAGCTAGATGTTGGAGTTTTAAGAAAAAGAAATGACTAATTGGGACTATGTAGGTTCTACCAAAGCATGACATTACCCTACATCAATCTTACTAGGGTTGACCTTAAAGGGGTTCTCCACCATAAGGTGATTCTAGTATGTACCTGGCAGACAGTAATGGACATGCTTAGGAAGGATCTCCGCTTGTCTTGGGGTTAAATGGCTATGTTGTGAGATTACCATAACGCTGTGGCTAACTTTTTGTGAACTGGCTATTTCCTGTTGGAGTTCATTCTTTTAAACTGAAAATCCCATAGTTCCTTGTTTATAAGTGTGAGGTCATTTTTCTTCCTCCCACAGATCAGCCACCCCACCCACTGAAACACCCCTGTGATCCGTACATAGTTACATAGCTAGTACAGTTGAAAAAAGACATACGTCCATCAGGTTTAACCAAGGAATTGAAGGGAAGGGGTATGCAATTCAATAGACCAGTGTTTTCTGACCAGGGTGCCTCCAGCTGTTGCAAATTCTTGCAGAATGATCTCCCACCAACGAGATCTCTTCACCCACTGAAGCAGACAGGCTCCCTGTCATCACCTGACTTGTGATGTAATGTCTCGCGCCGCACTGCAACCTGGGAAAACCTGAGACGACACTCATTTTGTATGCCGTCAATTATAAATGTTGGGACAAAAGTCACAGAAGAATTGCGAGACCAACCATGAAAAACAGATACAAGACACTATATTATGAACTACACTAACTTTACTGCCCCTGTAGCATAGTCAACTAAAAAACTATCCTGGAATACCCCTTTAATTCTCTGTTGCACGGGGTTTACCCTTATCTTTACTTTTCGCAATCTGGCGGGAAAGTGTCACATTGCTCTTTTTTACAATATTGTTGCCATGTTGTTGTGGTTTGTTGCTTCATTGATATCTTTTCAAGGGATGGAGAAGGGGTGGGGCAAGAATTGTATGTGGTTTATAGTCAGGTGACTGTATGGTCGTTCTTTATATCTTTATATACATATTTTATTGTTTTGGAGGTTAAAAAAAAAATATTAAAATCCCTAAAAAATAAAAAAAAATGATGTTTTGATAACATTCCCATTTTATTCTATCATTTAGTCATGAATATACAATATTATAATAGATTCAAAGCAATTCCTTTAAAACATTTCAGTGCACATTGAAAAAACGAGCAGCTATAATCCAGTATTATGAAGTGTTATTCATAAATTATGTAAAGACGAAAAAAATTATAAACTTGTAATATAGGGGGAGATTTATCAAATCCTGTCTGGAGGTAAAGTTGCTGAGTTGCCCATAGCAACCAATCAGATCGCTGCTTTCATTATTGAAAAGGCCTCTGCAAAATGAAAGCAGCGATCTGATTGGTTGCTATGGGCAACTCAGCAACTTTACCTCCAGACAGGATTTGATAAATCTCCCCCATAGTTCTTTACCTCACAACTTTCAAGTATAAAGTCACATTTTTTTAGAACTGTAGTATAAGAACACCTCAGGGCTGTAAGTCTGCAGTAGAGATGAGCGAACTTACAGTAAATTAGATTCGTCACAAACTTCTCGGCTCGGCAGTTGATGACTTAGCCTGCGTAAATTAGTTCAGCCTTCAGATGCTCCGGTGGGCTGGAAAAGGTGGATACAGTCCTAGGAAAGAGTCTCCTAGGACTGTATCCACCTTTTCCAGCCCACCGGAGCACCTGAAGGCTGAACTAATTTACGCAGGATAAGTCATCAACTGCCGAGCCGAGAAGTTCGTGACGAATCGAATTTACTGTAAGTTCGCTCATCTTTAGTCTGCAGCTACAAAGAGATACCTCTACGGCAGTGTTTTCCAACCAGGGTGCCTCCAGCTGTTGCAAAACTACAACTCCCAGCATGCCCGGACAGCCTTCGGCTGTCCGGGCATGCTGGGAGATGTAGTTTTGCAACAGCTGGAGGCACCCTGGTTGGAAAACACTTCTTTACAGACTCCATGCTTATAAAAAAAAAAAAAAAAAACAGCACCCCATGTGTCCTCAGGTTATGTGGGGAATTGCAGTTCAGTTATATTGAAGTGAATAGAGATACAGGAGTTATACGATTATCAAGAAACTTATGAATGTGAACAGGTGTGAAAAGAAAGAAACAGAACGTCATAGTCACAAGTCCCTTAAAGGAGTACTCCAGTGCAATAAAACGTATCTTCTATCCAAAGGGTAGGGGATAAGTGTCAGCTTGCGAGGGGTCCGAACGAACCCTGGTACCCCTCTCAATCTGCCACCCGGCGCCCTTGCTCTCTGCATGAATACAGTGTGGTGACCACCATACGAAGCTGTGTCCGACACCCCCCTCTATGCATCTCTATGGTAGAGCCGGAGATACCCAAGTGCTGTATCTTCGTCTCACCCATAGAGATGCATGGAGGGGGCATGACAGCCACAGCTTTGTGCCCGGTCGACACACTGCTTCTGACACTAATCCCCTGATCCTGCGGATATTTTTTTGATACTAGACTCTTTGGGAGAGATTTATCAAAACCTGCCCAGAAGAAAAGTTACTAAGTCGCCAATAGCAACCAATCAGATAGCTTCTTTCATTTCTGAAAAGGCCTGTGAAAAATGAAAGAAGCGATCTGATTGGTTGCTATGGGCAACTCCGCAACTTTTCCTCTGGACAGGTTTTGATAAATCTCCCCCTTTAAGCTGTATTACGACACACAACCTGAGGACAGGTGTGGTGCTGTTTTTTGGTAGAAATTAGCTCTGTTTTTCTATTTTTAGATAACCTCTTTAAAGGGGTTCTCCACTGCCCTGCCTTCCGGAGGTCCGCTCGCAGCGTCCGGAAGTTTATTACTCCGAAGGCTGTGTGCGGGCTTGACAACGGTCGCGCCCCCTTCCCATAGACTTTCGTAGAGGGGGCGGGCGTGACGTCACGAGGGGGCGGCCTCGAACGCGGAAGCCCGCACACAGCGTTTGGAGTAATAAACTTCCGGACGCTGCGAGTGGAGCTCCGGAAGGCAAGGCAGTGGAGAACCCCTTTAATACGTGTCAGACTTCTTTTCAAGAAAAAAACCTGTGGCTGTAAAACAGAATAAAACATCTCTTCACTATAGCAAACTGAATGGGCCTCATCTGAATGTTCTCTCTGTAAAACGATTACTAAGGGGGAAAAAACAAACCATCTGGTGGCTGGATGCGGCCGAAATGCAGCAGCCAATCACCGCACAAGTTTACTAACAAATTTGTGCATGTCATTGGGTGCTGTATTTCGGTCACATGAAGCTGCCAGATTACGTGTGTTCACCCTAAAGTTAAAGAGGTTGTGCGGCAAAAGTTTTTTTCTTAGCTAAGGCAAATTTTTTTGCCAAAAAAACAAACAAAAAACAACTCTGTACTTACCTACCTGGCTTCCCTGCAGCCTCTGTTATTGCGGTCTCCATCGCACTTCACTTCCTGGTGCTGTGGTCAATACATTCCATTGCAGCACAGCCAATCACTGGCTGAGGGGAGAAACCGCTGCGGCCAGTGATTGGCTGTGAAGTAATAGGACGTATTGACCACCGCACCTGGAAGTGCAGAGCAGTGAAGACCAGGCTCATTGATAATGGAGGCTGCGGGGGAGCAAGGGAGGTTTAGAAAGGGATCATTGCATCTTCAGTTCTGTTAACACTATTGTTATTTCTTGTTCATCGTATTTCCCTTGTTCTTTGTGCAGTTCAAGTCATTCATCCATGTCATTGGAATCCATTAAAGAATGGATCACAAGAAGCCTGCCAAATATATCATGGCACCAGTTCATCAGTTTCATCACTGGTGGGGGTCTAAAAGGTCAAACTGCCACCGATGAGACACTAATGTATGTCCTATTACTAGCCTCTGTTTGTGCTATATGACAAGCGTAAATACCCATAAAATGTATCTGAAACTTTCCAAAAACCAAGCAAAAACAGTCCATTTCTCTTAAGATCTATAAAAAAAATAAGACAGACATAGGAACAAAAGGCTATAAAGCCCAAATGTCACCAACTAGGAAGTGCAGCAGCAAATGTACCCAGTCACCTGTAGGATGGAGACCTCAGTCATGTCCATACTTTAGGCCCGTTCCCACTGGTAGATGAACTGTAGTGGATCGCCATATAAGACTCTTAGATTTTATAAAGGAAATGATAAAATAAGTTGCAGGTGAATACATAGTAAATAACATTATGGAATCTCAACCATAAGCCATAATGTTAGACATAAACAGTTCGAGTCGTGAGGTTTCTTCCATGTCTTTCGTCGGTCCTTACAAGTTCTCAGTTGTCTCACTGCAAATTATATTCTTTGTCATCTCCTTTTCATTGATGATACCTGAAAGACAATTGCTCCCTAGTTACACAAAATTTTAGAGACCATTTCTGGCAACCTGAATATACGATGTATTGTATACACAAAAAATATTATGTAAATTCATAAGAAGAAAACTTGTCACCCTTCCACAGGACAGGTGAGAATGATCTGATCAGTGGAGGTTTGACTGCTGGGACCCCTACTGATCATGAGAACATGCGTCTTACTGTGAGGCAGTCAAGCATAGGTGCTGACAATCAATTTGATAGCTATAGGCCTGTAAAGATAGCCAAATGCTGTACTTGGCTCTCTATCAGTACCCTAGGGTGAATGGAGCAGTAGTGTGCATGGTCAACGGATAGTCTTTTCACATGGAGACACAAGGGTTCCCCGTCCTCATGATCTGGGCCCCCACTAATCAAATACTTATCACCTATGCCAGTGGTTCCCAACCAGGGTGCCTTCAGCTGTTACAAAACTACAAAATCCAGCATGCCTGGGCAGCCTTTGGCTGCACAGGATTTTGAAGCTGTCTTAAATCATATAGTTTAAGTCTGCAGCTTCAAATCCTATGTAACAAATATGCAAAGGATACTGTACGTGTGAATACACCCTTAAGGTAGGGTCCTGCCATATTTTGCGTATTTTCCTACCCATGGAAATCAATGGGCAGCAAAATCAGCTGTTAAAAATATGCAGCAAAATTTGGCACATGTGACCCTACCCTTAAGGCAGGGTCACACAGGGCGCATTTGCAGCGTATTTGACGCTTTGGATGTGCCGATGGAATGCAAAGAGGGACTACAGAGCGAGCTTCCGGCTGCGGCTGGGTAACTCTGTGTCCGGTTTCCCGCTGTAGAAATCCACCGCTGCGAGCAGACACACACAGCTACCGGGCCGCAGCCGAGAGCTCGCTGTGCAGTTCCTCTGAGAATGCCGTTGGCACAACTGCAGCATCAAATATGCTGCAGATGCCCCCCTTGTGACCCTGCTCTTAAGCAGGATTATCAAGATGCTTGCAGGAACTAAAGTATTGCATCCTTTTGACATGTGCTGAATAAATTTTTTCACTTATACTAATTTGGACTGCTGTGCCACTGTATTGGTCATGACACAATAAGGTTTATATATCTACGACTACAGAGGAATAACATTGTAATGCACAATCAAGCTCTATAGAAGGATATAGATAACTGGTCTCTTTCCAACTAATATGGTTCTGAACGTGTAGGTAACACATTATGCAGAACTTACTATAATGCAGTCCTCAGGGCGCCAGTAAAATTTTTGCCAGTCTATGCAGCTCCTCCCTCTGCTGGTAGATGTAGATCTGGGTGTCCCACAGCATGTTCACCAACACGGCATCACTGACTTCATCCAGCATGACGTCCATCTGGAGTTGTGGGCTCAACCTAGAGAGAACAGAATAAAAGGAAAATATTAGCAAAGCCAAATGTTACCAGAACTGCTACAATGGTTATAATACACTATATTTTAGACTACATGTTGGTCTCAAGCAGGAGCATGCCATGCTTTAGGAGGATTATACGGAAGCATATCCAGCTTGTACAATTTGCGGGACCAGATGTAAGTATGCAGCCACTGAACAAATTCCTTTTTAACCCTAATATTGAATACTTCCTTGGCTCCCCAGTCCTTTACCTGTCACCAAATAAAACATTTACTATAGTGTTCCTTGTGTAATTAGCAGACACTTTCCCATTCACTTCCTTTTAAAATTATCAACATAAAGGTTTAAAATGTAATAGAAAAACGGCCACTAGGTGGCTCTGTTTTGGTCCCTGCCCCAATTAATACAGTGAGTTTGGTCTCCTCCCGACCTGGCTGGAGACCAAACTCAGGAAGTGTTTCTCTGCACTGAGCTTGATTGTAGTTTTCAGTGAGGCTCTGTGCAGCTTTCAGAGCCTCATTGAAAGCTACACAGAGCCTCACTGAAAGCTACACCGAGCTTGAGGTCTTCAATTTATCACAGCGCTGCAACTATGTGAAGGCAGAAGTTGTCCCCCAGCAGGCATGACATCCTGCTGGGAGCTTGCACTACGTGAGCAAGAATAAAAGGTATGATACAGAGCTTTATAAATCTTTGACATTTTTTATAACTGTGGGAGGAGTGTTAGGAGTAGTTAGGGCCGTATGCGGTTTCCCGACCGCAGGCAAAAACGTGGTCGACCACGTTTTTGTCTGCGGTCGGGAAACCGCATACGGACGAAAAAGCAGAAGACCGAAGGCTGCGGTTCACTCCGGTCGGCTCATAGACATACATTAAAGGGGTACTCCGGTGAAAACCTTTTTTCTTTTAAATCAACTGGTGGCAGAAAGTTAAACATATTTGTAAATTACTTCTATTAAAAAATCTTAATCCTTCCTGTACTTATTAGCTGCTGAATGCTACAGAGGAAATTCTTTTTCTTTTTGGAATGCTCTCTGATGACATCACGAGCACAGTTCTCTCTGCTGACGATATTATAATAATAATAATGCTTTATTTATTGTTGTCCTTAGTGAGATTTGAACCCAAGTCCCCAGCACTGCAAGGCAGCAGTGCTAACCACTGAGCCACCATGCTGCCCTTAGCATAAATCTGCTATGCATGGTTGCTAAAATGCACAGAGATGTCAGCAGAGAGCACTGTGCTCGTGATGTCATCAGTGTTCCAAAAAGAAAGGAATTTCCTCTGTAGCATTCAGCAGCTAATAAGTACTGGAAGGATTAAGATTTTTTAATAGAAGTAATTTACAAATATGTTTAACTTTCTGACACCAGTTGATTTAAAAGAAAAAAGATTTTCACCGGAGTACCCCTTTAACTACGGTTCCCGAATACAGCTGAGTGCGGGCGCAGCGATTAAGCCCCGCCCACCCCTCCTCCCAGCCGTATACGGGAACCGTAGTTCAAATCGTAGTGTGAACCCAGCCTTAGAAGAGTTTATTCGGTGACAGGTACTTTTTAAGGTCAGGGCCGGTCAGAGGCATTGTGCAGCCTGGGTCTGAGAATAATATGCTCCTCCCCCTTCATGCCAGCATGAATAGAATATATACCCAAAAAAAGACTAAAAGAAAATGTACTGGCTTCAGCATGTATTTGCTTGATTCACCCCTGACCGGAAAAATGGGCCAATGTGATAATCAGTTGAAAATTGCATAAGCCATCACTCAGAAATCAATAAAATCTAGTCTTCGGTTACACAGGGACTTTAGTTGCACGGTATGGAGATTGTAATGTTGCATGGCAATACTGCTTCAGTGTTTGTCAATTATGATGCCGCGATGACCCGCAGGACTGCAACAACTGCTGCAAACAATCCAAACCTGTTGAATTTTTGACCGCAGGTCACATGTAATGTTGGCAGCACTGTCCTCAATGCGAGTTGCCTGCTGCAAGCTACAACCTGCTTACTGTGTGTGTAATCTGGATTTTTAACAATGCCAAATCTCAACTCTAAACACGGTTGCGTGACAAGTTGCAACTAACAAAACTGACAAAATGGGTAATTTCTTTTTTTTGACATTGTGTCAACCAACGTTGCCATCATGTAGCCCTAGCCTTATGGAAAGCAGGTAACCAGACATGCAATCAAATAATGGTCCTGCACACGACCGATATCACCACAAGTCCTCCTAGCAAAATAACAAAATAATAAACACCAGCTGACCAAGACCAGTGTATAGAAGGTGACTAAAAATTTAACTTTTATTTAAACACTAAATAAGGATGTGCTTCCAAAGTGCCAAGGGATATAAATACTAATATGGGCATGTAATTGCTATTGCCATTCTATTTGTTACATGAGGTGTCTTGTATATGGACTATTGAGAGCAGTATTTACTATGGTCCCAAATCATAACCATATTCAAATTTGGGTACTCCCCTGAGGACGTCATCCTTACTGACGATAGAAACACGTTGGGAGCACAAGTTGTATATTGTTGTAAAGGGGTACCAGTAAGGTGCATTAGGACCAACATTGCACTCCGCCTTATGAAAAAGCAGCAAGTCCTTGTCTTCCCCCCCCCCCCCCCCCCCGGCCCCCACCTCAGTTCAGACAGACGGAGTAAACAACATGCTCACCTGAAATATGGGACGTCTATCATTTCACACCATGCTTGAGCCCTAAATACAGCAGGGCCATCAGATTCTGTGCACTGAAAAAACATAAGTCCCATAAGGCATAATATGTTTTTCTGTTTGCATTGGACACAAACTATTACTATTATAAAATATGTCAAAATGTCTTCTTTCCTTCATTTTGTGTTTTTTTTTTTTTTTTGCTGGATAGGATAACGCAGAAACCTCTGAGATATTCTGTCCAGCTAAAAACTATAAAAGTAGCTTTTTGTCTTAATCTAGAAAAAAGAAAAAAAAATATTCAAAAGATAGGATGGATGGCATCAAATAGTATCCATTTTTGCTGTCCGTTTATCGTATCTTTTTATTTATTTATTTATTTTTATTTAGTAAAAAAAACTGCAACTTTGCTGGATTGATAAAAACGAAAACAGGTTATACGTGTACCAACAAAAGTATATAACAAATTCTAGATGTGCGGAAAGATCTATACATACGCAGTCTATGACCATCTTGCCCAGTTCTCTTGCACCAACCACGGTCTTCATCATCTCCCAGGGGTTAGACGGCCGGAACACATCCACAGAGTTCACTTGAACTTGCGGAGGCTTCCCGGTGCCTAGTGACACCACCACTCCTAGTTTCTTTACCTGCTCTCCTTTACCCTGGAAAGAACAGATAAAGATAATATAACAGGGGTTTTCCAGTTTTAGGTCATCAAGCTGATCCTAGGATGAAAAAAAACTTAAAAAAGGAGTTCTAAGGTGGAAAATATTTTTTTTTAAATCAACTGGTGCCAGAAAGTTAAAACAGATTTGTAAATGAGTTCTATTATAAATTACTTCTATTCTATCTTTTCCCTTCCAGTACTTTTTAGCAGCTGTATGCTATAGAGGAAATTATTTTCTTTTTTATTTTTTTTTTATTTTAACAACTGGCTACAAATCTGTTTAACTTTCGGCCACCAGTTGTTTAAAAATGTATTTTTTTCCCCCACCAGAGTACCCCTTTAAGGTTGGGTTCAGATCAGCTGGGGTTTTAATATTATTTTTTTTATTTCCATTGAAGAATTTGAGAAACTAAAGGGAAAATGTAGTTACCGGATCTCATTCATTTCTATGAACGAATTAATTTTTTTTATCTCAGCTATGCTCAGTTATCATCAGTTCTACTTAAAGGGGTATTCCATGAAAAAAATTTTTTTTTTTTTCATATGAACTGGCCCCAGAAAGTTAAACAGATTTGTAAATCACTTCTATTAAAAAAAAAAAAAAAAAAATCTTAAAGCGGTACTCCGGCCCTAAGACATCTTAGCCCCTATCCAAATGATGGGGGATAAGATGCCTGATCGCGGGGGTCCCGCTGCTTGGGACCCCCGCAATCTTGCATGCAGCACACATCTGTGGGAGCTGCATGCAGCTCTGCAGAGTCTGACAGGTCACGACTACGGGGCCCATGTGTGACGTCACACCACGCCACCACAATGCAAGTCTATGGGAGTGGACGTGACGGCCGCTGCTTAAGTTAAATTGTTCTTTTCTGTCTGACCACAGTGCTCTCTGCTGGCACCTCTGTCTGTCTCAGGAACTGTCCAGAGTAGCAGCAAATCCCCATAGCAAACTTCTCCTGCTCTGGACAGTTCCTGAGATGGACAGAGGTGTCAGAAGAGAGCACTGTTGTCAGACCAAAAAGAACAACTCCACTTCAGCAGCTGAAAAGTACTAGAAGGATTAAGATTTTTTTAATAGAAGTCATTTACAAATATGTTTAACTTTCTGGAGCCAGTTGATATGGAAAAAAAACAAAAAAAATTTTTTTCATGGAATACCCTTTTAATTTCTGTTATTTTATCTGGGGGGGGAAAATCTGGCTGATTATTTTTACAAATTTTTTTCCGTCAGAAACAACGGAAACTCTAACGTACATCAGTAATTTGACACGGAAGTCTATGGTGACGGAAGAAATGTTTACATCAGTTATTGCTGCTGAGCATGCTCAGAAAAAAAAACAGAATGGAAATGGTTAAAAAAAATAATGGTCATTAACGGTGGTAAACGGATATTTTAACGGTCACTAATGGAAATCAATCTTCTGTTATGTTAGGTTTTAATTTAAAAAAATGATTTTAATATAGAGGACAGTTGACTGTTTACAGCTAACATCAGTTTTAAATCCATTATGAATGATCTCTGTTAGGTGACAATGGAAATTTTATAATGGATTTGCCTAAGTCTAATGAGAACATAGTCTTATGAAACATTAAAAAAAAAAATTATATAATAATAATCATAAAACAACAAAACTGAAATTTTTTCATTCACTGAAAGCAAAAAAGTTTTACAAAATATAACCCATACATTGAAATAGTTTTTCTTCACATATGATAAGTGATCTGGAAGGGAAACATATGCTTATTCTGTATGGGGGAGATTTATCAAAACCGGTCCAGAGGAAAAGTTGATGAGTTGCCCGTAGCAACCAATCAGATCGCTTCATTCATTTATAAAGAGGCCTGTGAGAAATGAAAGCAGCGCTCTGATTGGTTGCTACGGGCAACTCAGCAACTTTTCCTCTGGACCGGTTTTGATAAATCTCCCCCCATATCTTTCAAGGTGTATTCCGGGCAAAAACATTTTAGCCCCTAGGATAGGGGATAAGATGTCTGATTGCGGGGGGCCTGCTGCTGAGACCCCCCCCCCCTCCCCTCCCCCCCTGCGATCTCCCTGCAGCACCCATGAATGTAGGGGGCGTGGCGTGATGTCCCCAGTCCCGGAAACACAGAGGTTTCCAAAACTGGAGATTCAGCACCAACATAGAATGCGGGTGCTGCAGGGAGATCGCGAGGGGTCTCAGCAGCAGGCCCCCCCCCCCCCCCGCAATGAGACATCTTATCCCCTATACTTTGGATAGGGGATAAAATGTTTTTGCCCGGAATACCCCTTTAACAAAGAGCTGTGACAACAAATGAAAAAAATTACCTCATTAGACCAAGAGGGGGCAGAGTTACTCAACCTAGCGCTGAGGCTACTGAAAGGCCCCAAAATATACAGACAAAGTCCAAACGCCAAGAAAGCATCGGGCCTGTGATCTCCCCTCCCTATCCCCTGTCTTCCCAAATCCCCATCCCCTGTGGCAATCCCCTATGCTTTGTTGTTTTTGAAGAGTTTTTAACCCCTTCAGGACGCAGGGTTTTTTCATTTTTGCACCTTAGTCATGGCATACAGACATTCTAGTAGACAATATTCCTCACCTGGCTCTTCATGCAGGTGTTGTATTCATGTATTTCAGTCATGGCATCTAAAGTGGGATTATTGGATAGCAGCCCACCATCCAGGAAACGGCCCATAGGGCGGAAGTAGGTGGGGGCGGCACCACTGGAGCGGGCAGCACGCCACATCAACTGCTCTGTGGTCAGGAGAGTGAAAAGAAAAAAAATACACAGCACAAGGAAGAGAACAAACAAAACAGCAAGAATGGAGGGGAAAGGAAACAGAAATAAACCAAAAGAGACAGAATAATAGAAATTCAGTAAAATCATCTGGACATTTTTGTATTACATTTTCCTTTATGAGGAACTATAAAAAGGGAATAATATGGCGGATGAATATAATGAAGCATCTTAATGTCCTAAAACTACTGTGGTACTACTAGGGTACGGTCAGCACCTAGAGCGTGTCCGAGCGGGTTTAGGCGGTGCTATGGGCTGCAGACACTGCTCATACCTTCCCACGACAGCTCTAAACTTTCTCCCTCTTCACCTACAAGTGGTAAACAAATAGTTATACAACATAAGGCTACAGTAACCAACCAGCTTAAAGGAGTTATCCAGAAAAAAAGTCAAATTTCTTTCAAAAACTACCCCCTGTCTGTCTCCAGGTTGGGTGTGATATTACAACTTAGGTCCATTCACTTCAATGGAACTGAGCTGCCGAACCACACCCAACCTAGAGACAGACAGCGAGAGGTTTTTGAAAGAAATTAGCTCAGTTTTTCTATTCCCTGATAACCCCTTTAATAATAGGGATCTACACATAAAGATGCACAAGGCTATGTTCAAACGGCAGAAAATTTGCCGACTGTTCACCCGAACAACAGGGAGGAATCTCAGTGCATTTCCGAGCAGTCCTAGTGGAACTTCGTAGACGTCAATGTATTTCTGAGTAGAATCTCTGCAGAAACAGAGAACAGGTTCCGTGCAGATGCCGAAATTGAATTTTTTCTCATCAGAATTCCGCTCAGGTATTCTGCCATATGAACATAGCACAGTATGGACTACCAGTCCCCAAGAACAGCTAGACAAACCAATACATACAGTACTCCCATGTTACCCTTTAATATGTTCATACATGGTGGAATTACAGGTTTTAGCCTTATTGGATTTAATTCAGCAACAAATCTACAGTGTATCTACCACGGTGAACATACCCAAGGGAGGCTTCCCAAGATTAAAACTTATCACCCATCTATAGGGACCCCCACAAATCCACCTTGAGAATGGAGGTCCCTTGTCGTCACCCCCCATGTGAATGGAGCAGGGAGGTGAGTATATGCACTTTATTTACTCGCTATGGGACTGATGGTGACCGCTAAGCTGTATTCTGCTATGTCCGTCAGTAAGAGAGTGAACGGAACAGCAGGGCTCATGCTACACCCTGCTGCACTCACATAGGGGACAAGGGAGCCCCATTGTCAGCAGGGTCACCCATACTAACCTAAATATAGGAATAGTTAGGGCGGGTGACCCGGTTTCTTACGCGGCATGAGGTATTCATCTGAAATGTTCATTCCTTCTTCACAATGAAGTCGGCCACTACAGTATGGAATGCCCACTCTGATAACTCTGCCGCCTTCACTCAATATCTCTACCCTTATAAATATTCATCCTCTATTCCTTAGAATGTCCGTAATGGGGTGGAGTTATCAGCAGAAGATCCAGGGTTATCGCTGGAGTACGCAGGAGAAAGGATTGCGGATACAGCAGCAGTCAGCTTCCATTGCACATAACACAACATTACCATTTTAGCAACCAGGCGACTATCTCCAGAACGGCTGCCCCAATTTTCGCCCGATAAGCAGGGTCACCATCTACCTACAAATTCAGGATAGTGTGGATGACCCTGCTGTCAGTTTCCCTTTAACCATACCATAACCCCTTTTATGGAAACGGATCAAACACTTCAGTAAAATAAGGAGAACTACATGGACTTCTGTCCTTTTTTAACGTTGCAGATGTTGACGTTCTTAAAGGGTTACTCCGCCCCTAGATGGCCGTCACGCCCCCTCCCATAGACTTGCATTGAGGGGGCATAGCCATGACGTCACAAGCCTCCGCACCACATCGGCAGTCATCCGGCACGGAGTGATGTTTGCTCCCTGCACCGGATGTCTGGGGTGCCGCAGCAGAGATCGCAAGGGTCCTCAGCGGCAGGACCCCCACGATCAGACATCTTAGCCCCCCTAGCCTTTGGATAGGGTATAAGATGTCTGGGGGCGGAGTACCCCTTTAAGGCCTTAATTATTACGGAATGAACATCCACAGGAAACCGATAACTGGCACATGTAATAGTGCCAGCACTCGGTCAATGAATGAGAAAATGGTCATTTGTCTGTGGATCGTGTCTTTTATACAGGTATAAAAAGTCGTCAGCTCCACATCGTCCTCCCGTGTAAACATGTGATGTGAGGCTGACAATGAGGATTAAAGGGCCGCACAAATGATCCAGCGATCATTCACATGACCTGAACTGCACAATCAGCCGTGTAAAGGCTCTTTTATGGATCGACGCTCAGTATTGTGCAGCCATCAGACATTTACACAAAAGCTACAGCCAGACCATTGTGTGAAGTATTTCCTCAAACATAAATAACATTGTTTTGGGGCCCACACCCTTCTTATGGTTGCACCCATAAATCACCTTCTGGTCCTGTCACTGGACGGAATGAAGCAAGCCTCTTGAATATTGGTTGTCGGCCAGTATTCGGTGGCTCATAGTTTCGGAAAAGATGCAGTTCTGCAGGGTGCCTGTCCGACATTGTACAAGTCACCATCACCCTGAAAGAGCAGAAAAAAAGATTTGTGTAATATGTATAATTGGGATATTTACAAAAAAAAAAAAAGAAAGAAAGAATTATATATATATATATATATATATATATATATATATATATATATATATATATATATATGTATATATATATGTATATATATATATACACACATATACACACATACATATACACATACATACACACACATACATATCTCAGATTCAGCAGCACTCAAGTATAAAAGGGAAGTCCAGGCGGGTGCAGGCAAAGAATAGAGACCAGGTCCCGACAGTCCCTCTTGAATACAACAGAAATACCGTATATACTCGAGTATAAGCAGAGTTTTTCAATACGATTTCTCGTGCTGAAAACGCTCTCCCTCGGCTTATACTCGAGTGAACTCTCCGCCTGTCAATCCCTACGCAGGTTGAAGACCACTGAGGACCTCCAGATGTTGCAAAACTACAACTCCCAGCATGCCCGGACAGCCATCGGCTGTCCGGGCATGCTGGGTGTTGTAGTTTTGAAACCTCTGGGAGGTCCGCAGGTTGAAGACCACTGCGGCCTTCGCCATCATCCAGACCCCCCTTTTGTTTTGTACTCACCTCCCCTCGGCGGGAAGGAAGGGTGAGCTGGTCCAGGCCATCTAGTGACATTGCCTTGACGACGCACAGGGACGTTGCGCATGAACGTCCCTGTGCGTCGTCGTCAAGGCAACGTCACTACTCCGGGGCCAGGCCCGAAGCGCGGAGAAGAGGCCCCCCCGGTGAAAATGGACAGCCCGCAATGACTAACCCTCCCCACCGGACGGTCCCTGCAGCATAGATGGCCCGGACCAGCTCACCCTAACTTCCCGCCGAGGGGAGGTGGGTACAAAACAAAAGGGGGGTCTGGATGATGACGAAGGCCGTAGTGGTCTTCAACCTGCGGACCTCCAGAGGTTTCAAAACTACAACTCCCAGCATGCCTGGACAGCCAATGGCTGTTCGGGCATGCTGGGAGTTGTAGTTTTGCAACATCTGGAGGTCCGCAGGTTGAAGACCACTGATGAAGGGATTGACAGGCGGCGATGATGAAGGGGGGGGTCTGGATGGTTACATGGGGGGGGGGATGATGTATTTCCCACCCTAAGCTTATAGTCGAGTCAATAACTTTTCCTGGGTTTTTGGGGTGAAATTAGGGGCCTCGGCTTATATTCGGGTTGGCTTATACTCGAGTATTTATGGTAGAAATCCAATGCAGCACTCCAAAGTAGTGAAAAAGTTTGAATCCATCAACAATGTGTACAGCAGCAACGTTTCGACTAAAACCCGAATCTTTTTCAAGCTTGACAAAGACTCAGTATGGAGTGGAAACGTTGCTGCTGTACACATTGTTGATGGATTCAAACGTTTTCACTTTTTTCACTACTTTGGAATGCTGCATTGGATTTCTACTTTTTCTATTCTATCTATATATTATTAAATATATAACATAAAATATTAACCCCTTAAGGACGCAGCCAATTTTATTTTAGAATTTTCGTTTTTTCCTCCCCGCCTTCTAAAAATCCTAACTCTTATATTTTCAACCACAGACCAATATGAGGGCTTTTTTTGTGGAAGCAGTTGTCCTTTATAACCTTTATAATGAGATCACTCATTTAACCATAAAATGTATGGCGCAACCAAAAAATTATTATTTGTGTGGGGAAATTGAAAAGAAAACCACAGTTTTGCAAATTATGGAAGGCAATATGGTAAAAAAGACATGTTTTCTTTATTCTGTGGGTAAATACGATTAAAATGATACCCATGATAACATACTTTTCTATTATTGTACCGCTTAAAAAAACTCAAACTTGCTTATACTTTCTTGCCTGTGTGTATGCCCGTGTCCTTGACTGGTCGTACAACTCCACTTCTAAGCTGTGGGTCCGCCTGGCTCAAGATGTTTGCCCCAAAGCCCTGGCCACCTTGCCTTGGACCTGGTCCTCTGCCCAACATGCCTCCTACCCAACTTCTTATTCCACACGCCACACTCTTACCTCTCTATACTCTGCGAGGTCGAGTGGTGGCCTCATTGATCGCCAGGGTCCCCTTCTATCGATTACAGATCACCCAAGCTTCCCGTCTGGAGCCTCCTCAGAGGGTGCCTTTTTTGGTGCCTCCTCGGCGGCTCCTCTCCGCTTTTGTCACATGCTAGCTGCGCGTCAGCTTAAACCATTGGACGACCTGCTTCTGGAAAGGCCATCTTCCCAACGGGCCCCTTTTGCCTATCTTCAATTGCGCCACTTTTACTCCTCGCTCCCTGCTCATTTTGCACTGCACCGTGAACTGACGCCTTTTGAATGCCTTTGCACTGCCTTATCGTACCCTAGACACTGCATTTCCATTCTCTATGATCTATTACTATCCCACAGATCTCTTTCCCTGCCGGCTTATTGCCTCGCCTGGGCAGCGGCGTTGGGTAAATCATTCTCTTCGGAGGAATGGGCCAGGTGTTTCTTCCTGACTCATAAGGCCGTAATCGCCACCAAGGCTCAAGAAACCTGCTTTAAAATTATGTCCCGTTGGTACCGTGTCCCAGCGATGCTTCATCGCTGGTACCCTTTGGTGCCCGAGACATGCTGGAGATGCGGAACTGCAGTGGGTACGATGACGCATATATGGTGGGATTGCTCTGCGCTGGCCCCCTTCTGGCGATTGGTTCTCCAAGTTATTTCTGAAGTGTCGAATATCTCTATCCCTCATACTCCAGAAGCTGTCCTGCTGTTTATGTTCCTGATGGCACAGTCTAGCTATAAAGCGATCCCTTGCATGTCACCTGCTTCAGGCCGCCAAGACTCTCATCCCCCGGAAATGGAAATCTCCAGATCCCCCCACCATTGAGGAATGGTTTGCGGAGGTCACTCAGACTCGGCGTATGGAAGAGTTATTAACTACCCTTCCTTCTGATGCGACCCGTGTGGAAGCTGTCTGGCTCCCCTCGTCTCTGTTTTGCTCCTCTGATAGGTATAGAACCCTGAGATAGCTTCTAGAAGCTAGGGTGATGGATGGGCGCGCGCTCAGCCGGTTCACCCCTCCTCCTTGTTTGTGGTCTGGCCCTCCCTTCCTTGTGATTTCCTCCTGTGTCTTTTCTTTCTTCCCTCTCTTTGTACCTTTCTTTTCCCTTGTCGCTCTTTTGTTGTTTGTCCCTTCTTGTGAATTTCTATCTTTGGTATTGCGTTTGCTTGCTTTTCTAGACTCAGAAGTGGCGTCATTTAGTACCCTGCCCTTCCTCTTGGCTTGTTTTTCTTTGTAATTCTGCATCTAATTGTGGGTGCCCCTTGGCGCCCTACTTCTTTGCCTTGCTACTCCTCTCCTTGTCTCGCTATTTCCTTCACTCCTCCATATGAATCGCAATGTTCGCTTGAAATGCTGCCTATTTTGATGACTTCATTGCTACGTTTTTAGTCCCTTTGGGCCTTCCCTGGCCCCTGGACCTTTGTATGTATCCCAGTTTTTGCATTTTGCATTACTTTATGTACTGTTTTATTGTGTTTTCAATAAAATCTCTTTTGAATTAAAAAAAAAAACCTCAAACTTTTTAACCAAATCAGCATGGTTTAACCCCTTAAGGACTGAGCCCTTTTTCACCTTAAGGACTCGGCCATTTTTTGCAAATCTGACCACTGTCACTTTAAACATTAATAACTCTGGAATGCTTTTAGTTATCATTCTGATTCCGAGAATGTTTTTTCGTGACATATTCTACTTTAACGTAGTGGTAAAATTTTTTGGTAACTTGCATCCTTTCTTGGTGAAAAATCCCAAAATTTGATGAAAAATTTGAAAATTTAGCATTTTTCTAACTTTGAAGCTCTCTGCTTGTAAGGAAAATGGATATTCCAAATAATTTTTTTTTATTCACATATACAATATGTCTACTTTATATTTGCATCATAAAATTGATGAGTTTTTACTTTTGGAAGACACCAGAGGGCTTCAAAGTTCCGCAGCAATTTTCCAATTTTTCACAAAATTTTGAAACTTTTTTTCAGGGACCAGTTCAGGTTTGAAGTGGATTTGAAGGGTCTTCATATTAGAAATACCCCATAAATGACCCCATTATAAAAACTGCACCCCCAAAAGTATTCAAAATGACATTCAGTAAGCGTTTTAACCCTTTACGGGTTTCACAGGAATAGCAGCAAAGTGAAGGAGAAAATTCACAATCTTAATTTTTTACACTCGCATGTTCTTGTAGACCCAATTTTTGAATTTTTGCAAGGGGTAAAAAGGAGAAAATTTTTACTTGTATTTGAAACCCAATTTCTCTCGAGTAAGCACATACCTCATATGTCTATGTAAAGTGTTCGGCGGGGGCAGTAGAGGGCTCAGAAGGGAAGGAGCGTCAAATGGTTTTTGGGGGGCATGTCACCTTTAGGAAGCCCCTATGGTGCCAGAACAGCAAAAAACCCCACATGGCATAACATTTTGGAAACTAGACCCCTCGGAGAACGTAACAAGGGGTAATGTCAACCTTAATACCCCACAGGTGATTCACGACTTTTGCATATGTAAAAAAATAATAATAATTTTTACCTAAAATGCTTGGTTTCCCTAAAGTTTTACATTTTTAAAAAGGGTAATAGCAGAAAATACCCCCCAAAATTTGAAGCCCAATTTCTCCCGATTCAGAAAACACCCCATATGGGGGTGAAAAGTGCTCTGCTGGCGCACTACAGGTCTCAGAAGAGAAGGAGTCACATTTGGCTTTTTTGAAGGAAATTTTGCTCTGGGGGCATGCCGCATTTAGGAAGCCCCTATGGTGCCAGGACAGCAAAAAAAAAACCACATGGCATACCATTTTGGAAACTAGACCCCTCGGGGAACGTAAAAAGGGGTAAAGTGAACCTTAATACCCTACAGGTGTTTCACGACTTTTGCTAAAATGCTTCTTTTCCCAAAAACTTTACATTTTTAAAAAGGGTAAAAGCAGAAAATACCCCCCAAAATTTGAAGCCCAATTTCTCGCGAGTACGGCGATACCCCATATGTGACCCTTAACTGTTGCCTTGAAATACGACAGGGCTCCAAAGTGAGAGCGCCATGCGCATTTGAGGCGTAAATTAGGGATTGCATAGGGGTGGACATAGGGGTATTCTACGCCAGTGATTCCCAAACAGGGTGCCTCCAGCTGTTGTAAAACTCCCAGCATGCCTGGACAGTCAACGGCTGTCCGACAATACTGGGAGTTGTTGTTTTGCAACAGCTGGAGGCTCCGTTTTGGAAACCGTGGCGTACCAGACGTTTTTCATTTTTATTGGGGAGGGGAGGGGGACTGTGTAGGGGTATGTGTATATGTAGTGTTTTTTACTTTTTATTTTATTTTGTGTTAGTGTAGTGTAGTGTTTTTAGGGTACAGTCGCACGGGCGGGGGTTCACAGTAGTTTCTCGCTGGCAGTTTGAGCTGTTGCAGAAAATTTGCTGCAGCTCAAACTTGTAGCCAGATACTTACTGTAATCCTCCGCCCATGTGAGTGTACCCTGTACATTCACATTGGGGGGGGACATCCAGCTGTTGCAAAACTACAACTCCCAGCATGAGCTGACAGACTGTACATGCTGAGAGTTTTAGTTTTGCAACAGCTGTAGGCACACTGGTTATGTATCACAGAGTTTGTGACCTTACTCAGTGTTTCAAAACCAGTGTGCCTCCAGCTGTTGCAAAACTACAACTCCCAGCATGTACGGTGCATGGTGTAAGGTGACTGCTGAGAGTTGTAGTTTGCAACAGCTGGAGGCACACCGGTCGTGAAACACTGAGTTAGGTAAAAAAAAAAACTCTAAGTTTCACAACCAGTGTGCCTTCAGCTGTTGCAAAACTACAACTCTCAGCAGTCACCGACAGCTAACGGGCATGCTGGGAGTTGTAGTTATGCAACCAGCAGATGCACCACTACAACTCCCAGCATGCACTTTAGCTGTTTGTGCAATCTGGGAGTTGTAGTTATACAACAGCTGAAGGTACACTTTTCCATAGAAAAAATGTGCCTCCAGCTGTTGTAAAACCATAAGTCCCAGCATGCCCATAAGGGAATGCTGGGAGTTGTGGTGGTCTGCCTCCTGCTGTTGCATAACTACAGCTCCCAGCATGCCCTTTTTGCATGCTGGGAGCTGTTGCTAAGCAACAGCAGGAGGCTGTAACTCACCTCCTGCTGCTGCTCCATCACAGGCTGTCCCTCGCCGCCGCCGTCGCTCCTGGGGCCCCGATCCCAACATGGACGCCGCGGATCGTGGTCCCCAGCACCCGGAGTCGTCTTCCCGCACCCGCTCACACCCTCCGGAAGAGGGGCGGAGCGGGTGCGGGAGTGACGCCCGCAGCAGGCGCCCTGATTGGTCGGCCGGTAATCCGGCCGACGAATCAGGGCGATCGTGAGGTGGCACCAGTGCCACCTCACCCCTGCAGGCTCTGGCTGTTCGGGGCCGTCAGAGACGGCCCCGAACAGCCAGTAATTCCGGGTCACCGGGTCACTGGAGACCCGATTGACCCGGAATCGCCGCAGATCGCTGGACTGAATTGTCCAGCGATCTGCGGCGATCGCCGACATGGGGGGGCATAATGACCCCCCTGGGCGATATGCCAGGATTGATGATTTCAGCAGGCATCCGGCTCCGGTCCCCAACCGGCTAGCGGTGGGGACCGGAATTCCCACGGGCGTATGGATACGCCCTGCGTCCTTAAGGACTCGGGATGCAGGGCGTATCCCTACGCCCTGCGTCCTTAAGGACTCGGGATGCAGGGCGTATCCATACGCCCTGCGTCCTTAAGAGGTTAAAATTCCTTTATTTTGACAACATATAACTTTTTCATTTTTCAGCATACGCGGAGGTATGAGGGCTAATTTTTTTGGCGCCGTGATCTCTACTTTTTACTAATACCACTTTTAAAATCGCTTTTTATTAATATATATATATATATATATGACAAAAAAGCAGCAAATTTTTTTCCCCCCCAATTTTTTTTGCTTGGTCTTTACACTTTTTATGGGGACTATTTATTGCAATCATTAGATTGCATATACTGATCAGTATTATTGGCGATCTTCTGCTCTGGTCTGAAATTGAGCAGACCAGAGAAGACTGCTGGAGACGGACGGAGACAGGTGAGGGGACCTCCGGCCGCCATCTTAGATGATCAGATCCCCGCAGCACCTCGGCGGGTAATCCAATCATCTAATATAACGCACGCATTGCCGCAGATGCCGTGATCTGTATTGATCACAGCATCTGAGGGGTTAATGACAGACATCAGCATGATCACTGATGTCTGCCATTACCGGCAGGACCCTGGCTGCTGATAGCAACAAGGACCTGCCGTGCATGATGCGAGCACCGTTCTAGTGCGCACGTCACGTACAGGAAGTATATATACACCCTGGTGCGTTAAGTACCACTGCATCAGGAGGTACATTTAAATCCTGTGTCGTTAAGGGGTTAAAAAATTATTATATATATATATATATATATATATATATATATACACATACACACACACACACAATATAATATATATATATATATATATATATATATATATATATATATATATATATATATATATATATATACACACATACACACACACACACACACAGGAGAATACAGCAGCACACTGCTAGCACAAAGATACAGATAAAACATGAAATGCTATATTGCTACAATGCAAAAAAATGCAAATAATGAGGTACTTAGCTCACAATTTGGCGGCCAAATAGTTTGGACCATCCCACCTCATTGAGTGGCCTCATTGGGACGGACCCTACACTGTGAATATGCCTCTGTGCAATCAGTTTAACAGGCTTGCAAGGTCTGGAACATCCAACACCTTTTACGACACCTCTTTCGGTATCAGTATGTGCTGGACAACTTATCCATGTTTGTGTTATACATATGGGGGAGTGGCTACCTCCATGTTGGCTCCTGCACCCCACCCATCTCTTTTAGGGGCTGTATAAGGTGCTGGCTCCACTGTGACTTTAGAGTAGACAAGAGGAGGTGGTGTTACAAAGTGCCATTCTATAGCGATTTATAGTTTTTTTGCTTATGTACACCAAATTTATCAACCCCCTGGTATAGTATGATATATCTGTCACACAAAGCCAAAGCAAAAAAAATAAATTCAATACTCACTTTCCAAAGACAACAATGATTGTGTTTTCCAAACTGTGTCTCCAGCAGTGGCAAAACTACAACTCTCAGCATGCCTGGAACAGTCTGTGGCTGTCCGGGCATGCTAGGAGTTGTAGTTTTGCAACAGCTGGAGGCGCACTGTTGGGAAACACTGGTGTGGTCTGAAATCCACTTGCTGTCCCATCAGAAGCTCAAACTATTGTTCTTCCTCTCCCGATTGCTTTACACTGCAGCTCTTCTCCATCACATCATAGTTAGGCCATTTTCACACTGCCGTTGGGCTCAGTCGCTAATGGAAGTTTATTTATTTATTTATTTATTTTTTTGTCTGGCAACAACGGGTCTTGACGGATCCCATTGATTATAATAGGGTCTGTTGGGCGCCATTCTTTTTGGCGGCAAATAGCGGGAGAAAAAGTCGGCTATTGCAGTAATCTTTCTCCGCTATTCTCCTAATGGGCGTCACACTGCTGTGTCATAACAGGATTGTGAGGCCCGTTAGGAGAATAGCGGAGAAAGATTATTGCAATAGCCGTTTTTTTCTCCAGCTATTTGCCGTTAAAAAGAATGGCGCCCAACGGACCCCATTATAGTCAATGGGATCCGTGGGGACGCGTTGTTGCCCCTTGTGCTCCAGTCTTACTAACGGCCTTCAAAGACTTGAGAAAAAAAAAAAAAACAATGCTAGCATGACGGCCGTTAGCGACTGAGCACAATGGCAGTGTGAAAAGGGCCAAACTATGATGTGATGGAGAAGAGCTGCAGTGTAAAGCAATCGGGGGAGGCAGAAAAATAGTTTGAGCTTCTGATGGGACAGCAAGTGGTTTTCAGACAGCACCAGTGTTTCCCAACAGTGCGCCTCCAGCTGTTGCAAAACTACAACTCCCAGCATGCCCGGACAGCTAAAGGCTGTCCAGGCATGCTGGGAGTTGTAGTTTATCACTGTTGGACACACACACAGTTTAAAAACACTGCTGTAATGAATCCACACAGCACACAGCACGCAGCCTGCATTTCTATTGGACCAGGGAGAGGGACCTCATTAGGATGGGAGGGGATATACAGTGGTCCCTCAAGTTACAATATTAATCGGTTGCAGGACTACCATTGTATGTTGAAACCATCGTATGTTGAAACCATAACTCTATGGAAACCTGGTAATTGGTTCTGAAGCCACCAAAATGTCATCCAAAAATAGGAAAAAGTGAGGATTAAAGAAAAATAAGTAGATTAATATAGATAAAGCAAATACTTCCATATAAAAGTAATAAAGATCTGCTGGGAGCTGTAAATCCCTTTCTAGGTCAGTGTTTCCCAAGCAGGGAGCCTCCAGCTGTTCCAAAACTACAATTCCCAGCATGCCCGGACAGCCAAAGGCTGTCCGGGCATGCTGGGAGCTGTAGTTTTGCAACAGCTGGGGGCACCCTGCTTGGGAAACACTGGTCTATGTAGAGGACAGGAGCTTCTTCAGGGTCCTGTACAGTACACAGTGTCCTAAAAAAAGTAACATGGAGCCGTCCTCACCTGGTGTCCAAAGGAGCAGGTAACCCCAGTACAGGTAAAGAGTACAGAACATGTAATACCTCCCTGTACTGTAGGGGGCGCTACCAGACACCAGTCAGTGCATACACTTCAGTAATACGGGGGTTTTACCAGTAAATTGCCCATTCTGATTGGTCAATTCTTCCAGCCATTGACACATTTCACAGATCTGGACTTTCCGTAGCATTGTATGTTGAGTCTGGTTTCAACTTACAATGGTCCAGAAAAGACCATTGTATGTTGAAACTATTGTATGTTGAGGCCATTGTAAGTTGAGGGATCACTGTACATATGGGAGGGAGTGGGGCGTCACTTTATTATAATTTCCTCAGTGTGGAGAGCAGAGGGAGGGCAGCAGCTTACAGGAAATAGGAGAGGAGGATTGTGGGAAATGTAGTCTATCATCACTCTGCTTCTCCCTCCATGCTGCAAACAGAGGGATCTTTGGGCAGGCCATATCAGGAGAATTGCTGAACGGATTTTGACCAAATACATCTTGGTCTTTACAAGATCTATCAGATAGGTAACGTTATTTTTTAAGTATCAAAGCTGCATATCTCCTTTAAGTATATATTTATTTATTTTAACTGCTGATTTGTGCCAAAAGTTAAAATTTTTTACTAAATGTTACCAAAATTTGGAGACCACACACACACACACACACACACACACACACACTTTTCCCGCAGCCTTCCTGCAATTTATGTTCAAACATTTAACGCCGCTTCCACTCACTTGGGGTGCTTCACATCAGTCATCTTTGTTTCCTCTCCAAATTCCCTTTTCAAAAACTCCTCCAGAGGGCCGCACTCGTACGGACGCGAACCGCGAAAAACCTCATTCTTCATGCGGAAGTACAGGCAGCGGAGGTAGTCCATGGACTTTCCTGCCACGACAAACATGCGTATATTATCTACACATGCACACAAGTATATATAGGCAGAGATTTTTGTAGAATCACAAATAACACTTACACTTAAAGGAAAACAGTCACCGCTTAACCCACACTAAACCCGATACACCGGCTTATAGTGCGGGTGAACAGGAGACCGATGATGGGTTTCTGACTTATATACTTACCTGAAGTCCTGCGCCGGGTCCCTCTGAAGCTCTGCTTCTTCCAGCGCTGACTGCACGCTGGCTGAATTTGAATATTCATTGGCGCTGGTCACGTAAGCACTCAGTAGGCACAAGCGCTCATGTGACCAGCGCTGATTAATATTCAAATCCAGACGGCGGGCCAGCCACCAGCGCGCAATTCAGAGCTGGAAGAAGCCGAACTTCAATGGGCACTTTCAGATACATTAACTTTTGATATGGTATAAAGGATGCAAAAACAATTGGGGGGGGACGAGAGATTTATCAAAACCTGTCCAGAAAAAAGGTTGCCGAGTTGCCCATAGCAACCAATCACATAGTTTCTTTCATTTTTCAGAGGCCTTTTCAAAAATGGAAGAAGTGATCTGATTGGTTGCTATGGGCAACTCAGCGACTTTTCCTCTGGACAGGTTGAGATAAATCTCCCCCAATATGTTTTGCAATTACTTTCATCAGAAAATTTTCAGTATTACATACTGAAAAAGCCAGTCTAAAAAGTAGCCACTAGGAGTCTCCCTGCCTCCTGGGACACATGCCAGTCCTGCAGTGTCCAGTGGTCATCAACAAGTCATGGACACCATGAGTGATTGCAGAGTTCAGAGAAATAAACCTTGTCAGAAGGCGCTGTTCAGAACATCAGAAGAATCAGGTGGAAGCCAGATCAGGATGAAAGTGCTAGGAAGCACTATATTTAAATACCAAATAGACGGGTTTCGGAGGATCATACCTCCTTCCTCAGAATGACATCCCAGCAGTTCAAACTCAGAGGATCTCTACATACCCCATAGGGGTGATATACACAATTTTAACGTGGTCAGGTGAGCGGCCATTTTTTAGAGCCCCGATTTACTCAAGGACCACAGTATCTTGGGTAATACACGAGGCGCTGTCCTCTTTTTTTCTTTTTCTTTCCACCATGAGTGATTGACAGGGCTGCAGGCATGTCCAGAGCTGCTGTGCTTGTTCCTGGTCCTCTGTGAGTCAGAGCAGAGTGTGGGGGGGAGGAGTCATCACAGTGAGGAGAAGAGAGGGACACGCCCCATGCCTCTGCATGGACATAAACCTCATTGAGCAATCATGGCAAGTAAATAAAAGATAATTTCTCTGAGAGAAATATAGGTCGCAGACACATAAAAATTAGATGTACGTGATCAGGATGAGGTACTGAGCAACACGGATACGTTTTTTTTTTTTGGGGGGGGGGGGGGGGGATGGATCTAACAGGTACACTTTCAGAGGGACTGGGCGCCAGACTGCAGGTACATATACAGGTCAGAACAAAAAACACATAGGCTAACTGAAATATATGTGAACAATATAACTATCATAGTATCAAACTCTTCACCACTGTACACAGCCATAAGAAATATATAATACTGTTACAATCAGAAACCCTGCATCGGTCTCCTGTTCACCCACACTATAACCGGGGTTTTGGGTTTAGTGTGGGTGAACGGGTGACAGTTTTCCTTTAATGTTGCAGACAGTATTTTGGTTGTAAATTAAATTAGTTTTTTTCCCCCCTTGGTGCTACGTGCCATTAAGACAGTGTCTCCCAGCCTTCAGCTGTCCAGGCATGCTGGGAGTTGTAGTTTTGCAACAGTTGGAGGCACCTTGGCTTGGAAACATTGCATTAAGGTGTCACGCAGAACCCTTTTGCTTTGTAGTTTATTGTCTCTACTCTGCAACAACAGCCGGAATCAACGAAAACTGAAATCCCAGTGGTTTAGCCCATTGGCTGCTGTGAAAGCACCATCACAGCCTCCCAACCAATAGAAGCTCACATTACCACTTGGGTAGCAGCTTATCTGACGCCGTAATGAAGGATCGAGGGTGTCGCAATCCGAAGACGTTATTAGGACAAGGCGTGACGTATGTAAGAGCTATAATGGAGTGATAAGCAAGATCTTGTAAAGGAAGAAAGAGCTTAAAAGTGTAACTACATTTCCAGGGAACGTAAAAAGCCATATAGATTGTAGTTTATTATCTCTCCAGCCCTTCTATTACTTGTACAAAGTCCTTACGTTTTCACATGTCTGTCACATCTGACTGCACTGCTCCTAAGGAGACACTGTTCAGTATTTCGCATTAGTATTTGTGAGTAAAAAAAACAGAAGCAGAATAAAAAGAAAAAAAAACTATGGGGGAGATTTATCAAAACCTGTCCAGAGGAAAAGATGCCCATAGCAACCAATCAGATCGCTTCTTGCATTTATATAGAGGCCTCTGCAAAATGAAAGAAACTATCTCATTGGTTGCTATGGGCAACTTCTCCTCTGGACAGGTTTTGATAAATCTCCCCCACATAAGGGCTCGTTCACACTGCAGACATTCCACTTGCATCAAGAGTCCCATTGTTTTTAGGGAGATTATGCTGCTCTTTATGGAATTGTTCTGGCAGAATTCCACCAGAATAGATGTCCTACCAAAGAATTAAAGTGGTATTCCGGGCAAAAATATTTTATCCCCTATCCAAAGGATAGGGGATAAGATGTCTGATTGCGGGGGGCCCGCCACTGGGATCCCCGCGATCTCCCTGCAGCACCCACATTCTATGGGGGTGCTGAATCTCCAGTTTCGGAAACCTCCGGGTTTCCGGGACTGGGGACGTGATGTCACGCCACGCCCCCTCCATTCATGTCTATGGGAGGGGGTGTGGCATGAATGGAGGGGGCGTGACGTCACGTCCCCAGTCCCGGAAACCCGGAGGTTTCCAAACTGGAGATTCAGCACCCGCATTCTATGCAGGGAGATCCCGGGGGGTCTCAGCAGCGCCCCCCCCCCCGCGATCAGACATCTTATCCCCTATCCTTTGGATAAGGGATAAAATGTTTTTGCCCGGAAAACCCGTTTAAACTGTCTATAAGACAGCGCACATCCGTGGTCCTACCGCCGATCATTTTGGCCAAGCGCACATTCTACTGGCAGAATTAGTCAGTGTGAACGAGCCATAAATATATATATATTTTTTTTTTTTATTATGCTTCTGGTTTTTTTTGCACCATTTCTAGGTTCTGGACCTTCACCTAATTCTAGCTTACAAATACAGACACTAGAAAGTGGCCTTACTGTGGTGTTCCCTGACCTGTGGCTCTCTAGCTAGTGCAAAACTACAACTTACAAAATGCATGCTGGGAATTGTAGTTTTACAACAGCTGGTAAACCACAGATAAGGCAATGCTACCTTAGGCCATGTTCACACAATATAACTATGATATTCTGCTGCACATCTTTATGCAATGGAAATCCTGATTGTGGCATTTGCACCCGGAATAGGCTTGTCTATTCTTTCTGCGGATTCCGCACGGAAAAGCATTGCCATCTCATAAGAGGGTACATTTTCTAGCGGTCCTAGCGCCCGCCGAATCATTTAAATGTGTGGAATGTCCACACGTGTTTTCCGGGCGAACATGGCCTTACAGTGATTGGGACAATGGAGCCATATCTTAGAAAAAGGCCATACCGTACTATGTTGGGAAAAAGTTATAAAATCAGGCTTTATAGAAGAAAATGCTACAAACTGTCTTCAGTAAGTACAGTACTAAAAGCAGTTCCAACTTTATCCATTTAACATGGCCGTACCCTAGACCGGGAAGGGCCCAAAACGGTTTACTGAAGGATAGGGGATAAGTTTTAGATCGCAGGGGGTCCGAGCGCTAAAGCCTCCCCGCGATCTCCTGTTTGGAGCCCTGGTTCTCTAGCACAGGACCGCATCACAACCCCCGCCCGAAGCAGAGGCCGCCACGTCCCCTCCATAACGCTCTATGGGAGAGCAGTTCATCAACCTTCAGCTCTCCCATAGAGCTACATTGAGGGGGCATGGCAGCCTCCGCTTTGGGTGGGGGTCGTGACGCACTCCTGTGCTGAAGAACCAGGGCTCCAAACAGGACACCGCATGGGGGCCCCATTGCTCGGACCCACCGCAATCTAAATCTTATCCCCTATCCTTCGGATAGATGGTAAGTTTTTCTTCATGATAATTATCGTTTAAAACTGGAGCTTGTTTTCCAGTAGTTTGGCAGTCCTAGATTCAGAACCAACATAAAACTCAGATTTATCGGTGTTCAAAAGTAAAGTGAATAGAAAGCAAGCATGAGATTAACATCTGGTATCTCTATTTAGTAGGCCTGTGTTGCCCCCTGGAGGACATCAGAGGATTTGCAAACATAGAAGTTAATCGTCCGTACATTGAGACAACTAAAAAACTTTTACCATGTTAAACTTTTAATCAGTCAGGGGTCTGAGTGTTCAGACCCCAAATAATCACTGGAACGCTTCTCTCCCCATTCTGTGTCTATGTGAGCGAGACAGTCTGTCACATGGCACAGAGCTGGAACGGAACGCACAAATCATACACTTCTCCCAGCTCTTTCTAGTGATCAGCTGGGGCCTTAAAACTTAGACCCTGACCAATCAATACTTTTGATAGGTCTCTGACAATTTTTTTTTATTAACTACACAAATATATCATTATATATATATATTAATATTATATATATATATATATATATATATATATATATATATATATATATATATATATATATATATATATATATATATAGCGGCCCTGAGGAAGTCACCATTGGGTGATGAAACGCGTGGTGACTCTGGGAGGATGCCCACTCTGAGGATTGTTATCTTGACTGACTAGTGTGTCCTGTGCGTGTTTCCAGGTTATATAGCCCGAATAGGGATGGGTATTGTCTACAGTTATTTTTAGGATGTATTATTGTGATTGTAGGGTTTTTCTATTTATTATTAGTGGAACTGGGGTGTCCCTGTGGGGAGGTCCCATTTGTTTGGGATCCCCTCTGTGGTTTTAATTGTTTTTATTAGTTTTTTTTATTGCTTTAATTGTTTTTATTCTATGCGTTTTGTAAAAAAAAAAAAAATTCTATTTTGCAACAATAAAGATTTATATGAACTGTTTTGGTGTGCGCCTTATGGTATGCTTTTGCTGGTTTCTTCCCAATCTGAATTTTGTTTTCAATGACAGGTACCAACTTAAAAGGCGACCTGTCATCACTTTCATGCTGCCTGAACCAAGAGTCAATGGGACAGTCCCTGAAACCCCGCCACCCACCCCCAGCTTCATTTGCTAACCCTACACCCAAACAAGGAGAAATCTATCAATCGAGCCTGGAAGGATGGGGAGAAGTCGTCAGGGATGGTCCCTAGTGAGTAATGGCTCAGACAGCATGAAATTTGTTCGGCGCAGTGTTTTCCAAACAGTGTGTCTCCAGCTGTTGCAAAACTACAACTCCCAGAATGCCAGGACAGCCTTTGGCTGTCCTGGCATGCTGGGAGTTGTAGTTTTGCAACAGCTGGAGACACACTGTTTGGAAAACACTGGTCTAGAGTGTAGGTAATAAATGTATGAATTTTGGGCATCTGAGTGCTAAGACCCCTGACAGTCACTAGGATAAGGTCCAGAGCCAGGGGCGTAGCTATAGAGGTAGCAGTCGCACTGGGGCCCTGGTACCTAAGGGGGCCCCAAAGCACATCTGCCCCATAAGAGATCAGTTTTATAATTGGCATATGGAGCCCTGTTTCAGATTTTGCGTTGGGGCCCAGTAGCTACAAACTATGTCTCTGTCCAGAGCCCCCTGTCCTGAAGGAGATGCATGACCACTGCTCCATTCAATCACATCATTCAATGCATATTGGACTAGGGGCTCCTTCCCATATATATGGCTCTTCAGTTTCTATAGGAGAACGTCTCCTTCAGTGTTTTCCTGTCTGGTTTGTAACTTTTATGGTATCAAAATGGAGAAAAAGCCTGACGAGAAGTGTTGAGACCAGAGTTTGCACAAAAAAAAATTGATCATCTAGTTGGAACGTCTAAAAATAGCTAAGAGCTGTGCTCCACTCTCTTAGTCAGGCTTAGTGGCAAGGCACCTGTGTGACCAAACTTCTGCAAAACAGGGGGCTTGGGACCCTCAATTTAGTGATTGGTGGGACCTCAGAGATCACACATTTATAATCTATATTGTGAATGGGGACTAAATATTTTTGTTGGAATAATACCATTAAAGGGGTACTCCCCTGGAAAACATTTTTTTCAGAGAGTTAAACAGATTTGTAAATTACTTCTATTTAAAAATCTTAATCCTTCCAGTACTTATCAGCTGCTGTTATGATGCACAGGAAGTTATTTTCTTCTTGAATTTCCTTGAATACTTATAGAGTGTCACTAAGAAGGTATCACGGAACATTGGTAAAAGAGGATGCAGAAAATGGTTGTTCCAAGAAAATAGAACAACAAATATGTTAAAACCAGTGGTCTCCAACCTGTGGCTCTCCAGCTGTTTGGGAATGCTGGGAGTTATACATTTGCAACAGGTGGAGAGACACAGGTATAAGGAATAAAATATTCCAAACACCTATCTACAACACTTTATTGTAAGGCAAAAGTAAGGTTCAACTTACCATGTACGATGGCTAACGCCAGGATCCCACCAGTACTGGTGCCAGAAACCCAATCGAAGAGCTCCCTTATGGGTCGGCCTGCTATTTTCTCTATGGCGATAAGCAGCTGAATAAGAACCAGTCCACGGATCCCCCCTCCATCCAAGCACAGAAGACGATCCCGTCTGTGGGCACACAAGCATTATAACCTCCTCTTTGGGGTACATGTCTAATGTTTTCATGATCACAGACACAGGCTTTTGGGTTACTAACACATGGCTATAAGACTGACCTGTAACCACCTGGCTATAGGAAGAGCTTGGCTGAGCTTTCTAAATTCAGATAAGGCAACGTTGGAAGAACCACAAGGAAATCCATTATATTTGTGGGTTGTCCTGGATATGACTGTTATAGCTCAATGTACCTGGGATATCACATACATCCGTTTTTCACCAGAGCGTAGCTATAGGGCAGTGTTTCCCAACCAGGGTGCCTCCAGCTGTTGCAAAACTATAATTCCATGCATGCCCGGACAGCCGAAGGCAGCCCATAGCAGTGTTTCCCAACCGGGGTGCCTCCAGCTGTTGCAAAACTATAACTCCCAGCATGCCCGGACAGCCAAAGGCAGCCTATAGCAGTGTTTCCCAACAGGGGTGCCTCCAGCTGTTGCAAAACTATAACTCCCAGCATGCCCGGACAGCCTTCGGCTGTCCGGGCATGCTGGGAGTTATAGTTTTGCAACAGCTGGAGGCACCCCGGTTGGGAAACACTGCTATAGGGGATGCAGCGATAGCAGTTGCCCTTGGGCCCTGGTGTCTGAGGGGATCCCAATGCACCTCTACCACCAGCATTATAAATTGCACATGGATAGTGTGCGTCCAGTTACAGATTTTACATTTGGGGTCTAGGAACTAGAAGTTACACCTCAGTCTCTCAAACCCTTCCTAATGTTCTGTAATGGCGCTGTCACATATCCAGCGATCAAGCTTAGTTTCCCTCCAGCGCAGTCGGATGGAAACTGATGAACTTACTGGTTCCATTTATTAGAATGGGACGGTTTAGATTTATCGGATGTGGCAACTGATCTGGCCAGCAGAAATACCTGCACCCACAGATAACTAATGAACTTTACCAACAGTTGTCACATCAGTTGTGGTGTCCCAGCACCAATGGCTGTCCTGTGGCTTCAGGTCGCTTTGGGCAGCTTTGTAGCACAAGGTGTTGGGCCCCACCAAAGGACTTATTGCTCTATCAATTATGTTTGCACTTTATTGGAAATTAATATATTTTTCTAATTAATTCTATTGTTATCTGCATATATGTTATTCCTGTGTTACTGTCCCCTTAAGAGAGGAACTGTGTACTCCCCATGTGACCCTACCTGCCAATGGGAACCCCTAAATTCTTGCCCTTATAGTGTAGTGGGGGACTAGTCGCCCCGGTTCTAGTCCAGACCGGTGCTGTGTGTAGAAACCTCAAGGTAAGGCCCAAATCAAAACTACTTCTTCTGGTCATTCTTCAAGAATCTCCCGTATGGTGGAAGTTCATGCCCCGGCGGAGAAGGCTACAATACCTTGACAGAACCCTACCTACCAGGATTCATCTACCCATCTGAGGTTGGGTTCACATCACGTTTTTGCCATACTGTTTTCAATCAATTTTTCTAAAGAAACCCGTATGGCCAAAAAACAGATGGAACAGTATGGGAAAAAGTAAACCGTATACTGTTTTTAAAAGTCCATACAGTTCCGTCCGTTTTTATTTTATTTTTTTTAAAACATACGTTTTTGAAAATGTTGTCCATTTTTAATGGTAGGGGTGTTGGGTGGGGACTTTAGGATGAAAATGCGCATGTGCAAAGTAAGAACCGTAAACAGTTTGCGTTTCCCATTGACCTCCATGTTAAAAAAAATGTATGCGGTAGCAGTACGGTTTTTAAACCGGAGACAAAACCAGGGTCAACTACGGTTTTGAGTACGGGAGAAAACAGTATTGCAAGCAAACCGTACGCAACCAGATGCCTCCGGTTTTCAATTATTTGTCTATCTACAGGGTGGGCCATTTATATGGATACACCTTAATAAAATAGGAATGGTTGGGGATATTAACTTCCTGTTTGTGGCACATTAGTATATGTGAGGGGGGAAACGTTTCAAACTTATTGGGAATTTCACAAGAAAAACAATGATGTGCTTGGTTTTAACGTAACTTTATTCTTTCATGAGTTATTTACAAGTTTCTGACCACTTATAAAATGTGTTCAATGTGCTGCCCATTGTGTTGGATTGTCAATGCAACCCTCTTCTCTATATACTGCTATATACTACTATATACACTGCAGGAGAAATGCTAGCACAGGCTTCCAGTATCCGTATACACTGCTATATACTACTATATACACCGCAGGAGAAATGCTAGCACAGGCTTCCAGTATCTGTATACACTGCTATATACTACTCTATACACCTCAAGAGAAATGCTAGCTCAGGCTTCCAGTATCCGTATACACTGCTATATACTACTATATACACCGCAGGAGAAATGCTAGCACAGGCTTCCAGTATCTGTATACACTGCTATATACTACTATATACACCGCAGGAGAAATGCTAGCACAGGCCTCCAGTATCTGTATACACTGCTATATATACTACTATATACACCGCAGGAGAAATGCTAGCACAGGCTTCTAGTATCCATATACACGGCTATATACTACTATATACACCACAGGAGAAATGCTAGCACAGGCTTCCAGTATCCGTATACACTGCTATATACTACTATATACACCGCAGGAGAAATGCTAGCACAGGCTTCCAGTATCCGTATACACTGCTATATACTACTATATACACCGCAGGAGAAATGCTAGCACAGGCTTCCAGTATCCGTATACACTGCTATATACTACTATATACACCGCAGGAGAAATGCTAGAACAGGCTTCCAGTATCTGTATACACTGCTATATACTACTATATACACCGCAGGAGAAATGCTAGCACAGGCTTCCAGTATCCGTATACACTGCTATATACTACTATATACACCGCAGGAAAAATGCTAGCACAGGCTTCCAGTATCCGTATACACTGCTATATACTACTATATACACCGCAGGAGAAATGCTAGCACAGGCTTCCAGTATCCGTATACACTGTTATATACTACTATATACACCGCAGGAGAAATGCTAGCACAGGCTACCAGTATCCGTAGTTTCAGGTGCTGCACATTTCGTATCTTCACAGCATAGACAATTGCCTTCAGATGACCCCAAAGATAAAAGTCTAAGGGGGTCAGATCGGGAGACCTTGGGGGCCATTCAACTGGCCCACGACGACCAATCAACTTTCTAGGAAACTGTTCATCTAGGAATGCTTGGACCTGACACCCATAATGTGGTGGTCACCATCTTGCTGGAAAAACTCAGGGAACGTGCCAGCTTCAGTGCATAAAGAGGGAAACACATCAAGTGAATTGGTCGTCGTGGGCCAGTTGAATGGCCCCCAAGGTCTCCCGATCTGATCCCCTTAGACTTTTATCTTTGGGGTCATCTGAAGGCAATTGTCTATGCTGTGAAGATACGAGATGTGCAGCACCTGAAACTACGGATACTGGAAGCCTGTGCTAGCATTTCTCCTGCGGTGTATATAGTAGTATATAGCAGTGTATACGGATACTGGAAGCCTGTGCTAGCATTTCTCCTGCAGTGTATATAGTGGTATATAGCTGTGTATACGGATAATGGAAGCCTGTGCTAGCATTTCTCCTGCAGTGTATATAGTAGTATATAGCAGTGTATACGGATACTGGAAGCCTGTGCTAGCATTTCTCCTGCGGTGTATGTAGTAGTATATAGCAGTGTAGACGGATACTGGAAGCCTGTGCTAGCATTTCTCCTGCGGTGTATATAGTAGTATATATAGCAGTGTATACGGATACTGGAAGCCTGTGCTAGCATTTCTCCTGCGGTGTATATAGTAGTATATATAGCAGTGTATACGGATACTGGAAGCCTGTGCTAGCATTTCTCCTGCGGTGTATATAGTAGTATATATAGCAGTGTAGACGGATACTGGAAGCCTGTGCTAGCATTTCTCCTGCGGTGTATATAGTAGTATATATAGCAGTGTATACGGATACTGGAAGCCTGTGCTAGCATTTCTCCTGCGGTGTATATAGTAGTATATAGCAGTGTATACAGATACTGGAAGCCTGTGCTATCATTTCTCCTGCGGTGTATATAGTAGTATATAGCAGTGTATACGGATACTGGAAGCCTGTGCTAGCATTTCTTCTGCGGTGTATATAGTAGTATATAGCAGTGTATACAGATACTGGAAGCCTGTGCTAGCATTTCTCCTGCGGTGTATATAGTAGTATACAGCAGTGTATACGGATACTGGAAGCCTGTGCTAGCATTTCTCCTGCGGTGTATATAGTAGTATACAGCAGTGTATACAGATACTGGAAGCCTGTGCTATCATTTCTCCTGCGGTGTATATAGTAGTATATAGCAGTGTATACGGATACTGGAAGCCTGTGCTAGCATTTCTCCTGCGGTGTATATAGTAGTATATAGCAGTGTATACAGATACTGGAAGCCTATGCTAGCATTTCTCCTGCGGTGTATATAGTAGTATATAGCAGTGTATACGGATACTGGAAGCCTGTGCTAGCATTTCTCCTGCGGTGTATATAGTAGTATATAGCAGTGTATACAGATACTGGAAGCCTGTGCTATCATTTCTCCTGCGGTGTATATAGTAGTATATAGCAGTGTATACGGATACTGGAAGCCTGTGCTAGCATTTCTCCTGCGGTGTATATAGTAGTATATAGCAGTGTATACAGATACTGGAAGCCTATGCTAGCATTTCTCCTGCGGTGTATATAGTAGTATATAGCAGTGTATACGGATACTGGAAGCCTGTGCTAGCATTTCTCCTGCGGTGTATATAGTAGTATATAGCAGTATATGGAGAAGAGGGTTGCATTGACAATCCAACACAATGGGCAGCACATTGAACACATTTTATAAGTGGTCAGAAACTTGTAAATAACTCATGAAAGAATAAAGTTACGTTAAAACCAAGCACATCATTGTTTTTCTTGTGAAATTCCCAATAAGACTGATGTGTCACATGACCCTCTTCCTATTGAAAAAACAAAAGTTGGATTCAAAATGGCCAACTTCAAAATGGCCGCCATGGTCACCACCCATCTTGAAAAGTTTCCCCCCTCACATATACTAATGTGCCACAAACAGGAAGTTAAGATCACCAACCATTTTATTAAGGCGTATCCATATTAAATGGCCCACTCTGTATACGGTTCAATACGGTTCCATACTTTTTCAATAATGAAAACGTACACGGGAAACGTACTTGAAAAACGTGGTGTGAATCCACCCTTACAGTATTAATCCGTGTGGTGAAAGCACCACCAGTCTCAGCAAGGCAACAGGGCTCCCAATGGATTACACTGCATCCTCTCTCCCAAAACCAACTGTCCGTGTAATACCATCTGCACCCTGCTCAGTAAAGACAATTATCCATAACCTGACGTCGGGGTGTTCATTTACTCCCCATGTTTGCCCCAGGAGAAGCTGTCTCCAACCTCGGACTGTGTATAGGCCAACGATGCCCTGGCATCACAAAGTGAAAAGATATTTCTCCTAGCACCCCGTGGCTACCACACAGTCACTGAGCCGGGTAGCCAGATATGTGACAGCCCCCTAACCACTCTCTATTTTAGGCTTTGTTCACACCACAATTTTGCAATACAGTTCCTGTATCAGGTTTTTGATTAAAAAAAAACAAAAAAAAAAAAAAACGGATTCCTCAAAACCGGACTAAACTATCAAAACGTGTGTATAAATTTTAATCCGTATACGGTTGAAAAATGATGTCCGGTTATATCCGTTTTTTTAAAGAAAAAACGTATACATTTGTTACTTTTCATTCCATAATGAACAAAGTTTCACATTTTTGATTGACATTCCAAGAAAAAACTGTGCAAAGTCAAAAACCGTATGGAACCGTACGCACATACGGTTCTGTACGGTTCCCACTGACTCCCATGTTTAACCCCTTAAGGACCAGGGGGTTTTCCGTTTTTGCACTTTCGTTTTTTCCTCCTTACCTTTAAAAAATCATAACCCTTTCAATTTTGCACCTAGAAATCCATATTATGGCTTATTTTTTGCGCCACCAATTCTACTTTGTAATGACGTCAGTCATTTTACCCAAAAATCTACGGCGAATCGGAAAAAAAAAATCATTGTGAGACAAAATTGAAAAAAAAAAAAAAAAAAAAACTGTTTTGTAACTTTTGGGGGCTTCTGTTTCTACGCAGTAATTTTTTCGGAAAAAATGACACTTTTTATTCTGTAGGTCCATACGGTTAAAATGATCCCCTACTTATATAGGTTTGATTTTGTCGTACTTCTGAAAAAAGTCATAACTACATGCAGGAAAATTTATAAGTTTAAAATTGTCATCTTCTGACCCCTATAACTTTTTTATTTTACTGCGTATGGGCCGGTATGAGGACTAATTTTTTGCGCCGTGATTGATGTTTTTAGCAGTACCATTTTTGTATTGATCGGACTTGTTGATCACTTTTTATTCATTTTTTCATTATATAAAAAAGTAACCAAAAATACACTATTTTGGACTTTGGAATTTTTTTGCACGTACGCCATTGACCGTGCGGTTTAATTAACAATATATTTTTATAATTCGGACATTTCCGCACGCGGCGATACCACATATGTTTATTTACATTGTTTTTTTTAAATGGGAAAAGGGGGGTGATTCAAACTTTTAATAGGGAAGGGGTTAAATGATCTTTATTCACTTTTTTTTCCCCTTTTTTTTTTTGCAGTGTTATAGCTCCCATAGGGACCTATAACACTGCAATCACTGATCTTTATCATTGATCACTGGTTTCTCATAGGAAACCAGTGATCGATGATTCTGCCGCTTGACTGCTCATGCCTGGATCTCAGGCACTGAGCAGTCATTCAGCGATCGGACACCAGGCGGCAAGGTAGGAGACCCTCCTCGTGTCTAACAGCTGTTCGGGACGCCGCGATTTCGCCGCGGCCATCCCGAACAGCTCCCTGAGCTAACTGGCATGGTTTCACTTTCACTTTAGACGCAGCGTTCTGCCGCGCGCTATTAGCCACGGGTCCCGGTCGCCGGGCCCGACCCTTTATAGAGCGGGAATGGACTCAGGACGTACTGGTAAAATAGTATACATTTCACTACGGTTTTTCACCTGGACCAAAAACTGTGGTAGGCTACAGTTTTGGGTACAGGAAAAAAAAACTGACAAAACCATACAGGGTGCAAAATGGACACAACCGGATGCATCTTTTGGTATATAGTTTTCAATGGAGAGTCAATGCATACGGTTTCCAATACTGTTGCGTACGGTTTTCAAATTGAAAATTTATATGGGAACTGTATTGCAAAAACGTGGTGTGAACCCAGCCTTAAAGGGGTACTCCGGTGGAAAAAATTTTTTTTTAAATCAACTGGTGCCAGAAAGTTAAACAGATTTGTAAATTACTTCTATTAAAAAATCTTTATCCTTCCAGTACTTTTTAGCAGCTGTATGCTACAGAGGAAATTATTTACTTTTTTTGTCTTGTCCACAGTGCTCTCTGCTGACACCTGATGCTCGTATTAGGAACTGTCCAGAGCAGGAGAAAAATCCTCATAGCAAACCTATGGTGCTCTGGACAAGACAAAAAAAAATTAATTCAAAAAGCATTTCCTCTGTAGCATACAGCTGCTAATAAGTACTGGAAGGATAAAGATTTTTTAATAGAAGTAATTTACAAATCTGTTTAACTTTATGGCACCAGTTCATTTAAAAAAAATAAATAATTAAAATTTAAAAAAAAAAAAAGGTTTTCCACCAGAGTACCCCTTTAAGGAAATGTGGAACCTGAAAAGGGACCCCATCTGTCAACTAAAGGCAAGAAAGCCTGATGAAGCAGCTGTGCTGTGAAACACGTTGCATTATGGGTGAATAAACGTTTGGTCCTACTACCTAGCTGTTGAGCGCCTTTGTATCCCATCCACACCTTGGAGTTCTGTTTTTGTCATATAACTAAAGGCTAGAGGGAGAGGTAGCTGTTGGCTGTCAGCTTGGCATAACCGAATATGGTGTATGTGCATAGTAGGGGTGTGAATCGCCAAGAATTTGGCGATACGATTCAGAAGTGGATCCATAAGGGAGGAGAAGTACAAGTCCTTCCTCTATATGTCCCATTCCTTTTGAATCCACCTCTGACTTTGGCTCAAAACTGCAACGGCAGATATCCAAAAACTGCCAGAAAAAAAACAAGTGGAAACTTAGCCTTAGATTCCTCAGACAGATGAATAGAGTTCTATTGAACTCCATTGATCTAGCCCACCAGGGAGCGTTCACAGATCACTTTAGACGCCACTGTCAGCTTTGACAGTGGCGATCTAAAGGGTTAATAGCCAGAAGCAGCGATCGCCACATGCTGGCTATTAGCGGCGGCCCCCCGGCTACTGAAAACAGCCGGGGGCTGCAGAGTATGGAGCGGGCAGGAGTCCGGAGCCCGCTCCATACACCCCTTTGAGCGCCGCATGCTTGATATTAGCGACGGCGTTGCATCAGTGGCCCCCGGCTACTGAAAACAGCCGGGGGCTGCAGAGTACGGAGCGGGCACGAGTCGGGAGCCCGCTCCATACACCCAGAGCGACGCCGCGTCAGATCCAGCCCTGCTTGCACGAGCCGGAAAAATTCACCTGCCCGGCTCCACAAATGTGGAATTTGTATCTCCTGACGCCCGGGACATGCTGTTCCGGGCGTCAGAAGATACAAATTCCACATCCCGAAAAAGATCGATTCTAAAATATTTTGAATCGATTCAGTTTTGCCAAATGAAAAATCGCGATAATTGATTTTTTTCTTACATCCCTAGTGCATAAGTTCCTTAATGTAGACAACGCCTTTTAGGAAGACAATAGGGCACATCTATTGCTCTATTACTTGTATTACCTCCCATTATACAGAGCAATTCCTACTCTATCCACAGAAAAATGGCAACAAAAGGAAAACAGAGGCAAGGGATGGTGGACAGGGCTGTGCATCATCTAAAGGGTCACTCACGTTCTTAGGCCATCTCCAGTATAGTCCACGCAGTCTAGAGGCCCTATCATACCGGATAATGCAGTGGAAACATACAGCAAATCCTGGAAACCTATGGAACAATAACAAGGTTACAACAAACACTGGAACAAAAGCTCACAGAAAGTAAAGCAGAAAAGCCAACAAATAAAGAGCCCTCAAATGAATAAAGAGCAGAGAGAAAAGCGAAGAAAAACCAAAAATCATAAAAACTTATTCTAGCAGAGAGATTGACAGAAGGGAACATTATATAGTGAGGCTCCCATATAGAACATATCTAAACGTATCAGACCTAGCATAGAATTCTTAAAAAGAAAGCTTACGAAGAAGAAATGATCGTGAAATAAAAGACAACGGATTCCCACATCACAGGCTGAAAACACAGAAAGAGAACCTGGAAAAATAAAAAGGAGCGGCAGAGGTTTATAAAGGAAGCTTGCAAAAAGGAGAAGGTGGAGGCACATGGAGTCAGGGTCAAGTCATCACCATCATTGGGAACTCAGAACCGTAAGAAGAGGTCAACATTTGAGTTAAAGGGGTCTCTGAGTTTCCCCATAAAATTTGACATTCTCTAGGGCAGTGTTTCCCAACCAGGGTGCCTCCAGCTGTTGCAAAACTACAACTCTCAGCATGCCCAGACAGCCTTTGGCTGTCCGGGCATGCTGGGAGTTGTAGTTTTGCAACAGCTGGAGGCACCCTGGTTGGGAAACACTGCCCTAGAGATATGCCAAAAGTTTTGATCAGTCGGGGTCTGTGAGTTCAGCCCAATCACAAGAACAAGCCAGGTACAGAGTACTCAGTACGTTCTCTCCTGGCTGTGCCACGAGACAAACACAAAGTGAGTCTATGGGGCTGTCTCAGGGCACGTGCACAGAGAATCGGGAGAAGCAGCACTCAGCCAAGCTCCACTCCCCCCTACTAGAGATTAGTCAGGGTCTAAACACTCGGACCCCAACCATGTCAAAAATTTTTGGAAAAAAACTCAGGTACCTTTTTATAAGGGGTACTCTACTGGAAAACATTTTTTTTATTTATTTTTTTATTAACTGGTGCCAGAAAGTTAGAGATTTGTAAGTTACTTCTATTAAAAAAAATCTTAATCCTTCCAGTACTTATCAGCTGCTGTCATGCTGTTATCCACAGGAAGTTCTTTTCTTTTTGAATTTCCTTTCTGTCTGACCACAGTGCTCTCTGCTGACACCTCTGTCCATTTTAGGAACTGTCCAGCGTAGGAGCAAATCCCCATAGAAAACCTATCCTGCTCTGAACAGTTCCTAAAATGAACAGAGGTGTCAGCAGAGAGCTAATAAGTACTGGAAGGATTAAGATTTTTTTTTATAGAAGTAATTTACAAGTCTGTTGAACTTTCTGGCACCACATGATTTAAAAAACAAAAACAGAAAACTATATATATATATATATATATATATATATATATATATATATATATATATATATACATACATACATACATACACATACATACACACACACACACACACATATATATATATAAATATATATGTTTTCCAGTGGAGTATCCCTTTAAGTGAATGAGTTGCAAGCTTTGAGTTGCCAGTAGTGTTGACTGCAGAAGGGAGGATTTTTGCAGGAGACAGGCAGGTTACCTATGCTGCTAGTTCTGTCCACTGGGGGCGCTGTAGTGGGGGAGGATGCAGCTGGTAGAAACTGGGTGTCTGGGGGAAAACAGCGCTCTGCTCCTACGTTATAAAGCATGTCGAGTAGAACCTTGCGATTGGATCCTTAAAAAAGGTGAAGGGGGAGAAATAACATCACATATGGATGGATGGATCCAATGGTAATGGAAAACGTGAGCTGTCATTCATGCAACTGAAGAGGATTACGGAAAGAAATCGGTTATAAAACACGAATACTACAATAAATACTACAGTAAAGCATTGAATGAAATGAAAAAAGAAATGTGATTAGCTTAGATGCTTTGTAAAACAAGTAAAATGCATTGAAGGGGTTATCCAAAGGTTAAAAGGAGATGTCCGGCCCAGACTTTTTCTATTTCTTCCTGCCCGGGCTGCAAAAAAAGACAAAACAAACTTTCACTTACCTCCAAATGTTCCCCCGGAGCTCCGCAACAGCTGATCGGTCGGCCTGGCTGTCTGCTTCCTACTTCCTTTAGCCAGGTACGTCACACGGCACTTCAGCCTATCACTGGCCGCAGCAATGTCCCGCCTAGGCCGGTGATAGGCTGAAGAGCCGTGTGACATACCTGGCTAAAGGAAGTAGGAAGCAGACAGCCTGGCCGACCGATCAGCTGTTGCGGAGCTCCGGGGGAACATATGGAGGTAAGTGAAAGTTTGTTTTGTCTTTTTTTGCAGCCCGGTCAGGAAGGAAAAGTCTGCACTGCACTGGATATCTCCTTTAAGACTTATTACAGACTGCTGGGACCCCCCCGAATTGCTAGAAAAGAGGTCCCTTGATGCCTGACAAAGGAGCGGCAGAGTGCATGGGACTCTTGAAGATAGTAGAGTTCAGCGCACGGCAATGTTGAGCTGTCCCATAGGGAGTGAATAGAGCAAATGCCGGGCATGCTCTCTGCCACTCCTCTCACTTGGGAAACATGGCACCAGCATTACTGTGATCAGTAGGGATTGAAGGAGTCTTCAGAAACAATTACCAGGTTTCCATAGAGTTATGGTCTCAACATACAATGGTCTGCCTGGAACAGATTAAAGGGGTTATCCACCATAAGGTGATTTTAGTACGTACCTGACAGAACTGCATTTCCTGTTGCATTTTGTTCTCTAAACTACACATCCCACAGTTCCATGCTTGCAAGTATGAAATCACTTTCCTTTCTCCCACACATCAGCCACCCCACCCATTGAAACACAATGTTTTCTAACCAGGGGGCCTACAGCTGTTGCCAAATTGAAGCAGGACAGGCTCCCTCTGATCACCTGACTAGTGAGGTCAGGTCTCGATGCACTGAAACCTGGGAAATCCCGAGACATGAGTAATTTTGTATGCTGTTAAAAATAAATATTTGGGCTATAATCACAGAAGAATTGTGATATATTATATTATGAACTACACTAACTTTACAGCCCCTGTAGCATAGTCAAATAAAAAGAATTCCTTAAATACCCCTTTAATATTGTAACTTGAGGGACCACTGTAAATGCATGAAGCTTAGACACTAAATGTATTTGCTTTATCCCCTGTAGTCAAGTTGGTATAATTTGCATAAATTTTGAAGCAAAATCAGTTTTAACTTACACATCAATTGAAAATCTGCTTAGACACATGGCTAAATTGGGGAGGAATGTATATCACTGTATACTTAGGCAGCCTGAGCATCCAGGATTCTGGGGTACGTCAGCCATACCAATCTTTACCCAGTTTTTCCATGTTTAATTATGGTAAAATGCTCTTTAAAGGATTATGGTCATTTGTTAAAACTTGACATGTGCACACAAACATGTTGAAAAGTTTTGCTCAATCAGGGTCACAGTGCTGAGACCCCCACTGATCTCTAGATAGAGATGGGAAAAGCATGTGTCAGTGCAGTGAGTACCTCCCATCTATATCTAGAGGAGATCGGTAGGAGTCTCCGAGACCCCGACCAATGAAAACTTTTGACATGTCATACAGTTTTTATAAAGGACAGAAATGATTTGATATCTAGAACCTAGTTTTTGATACGAGTAGAAAACCCTTTTTTTTTTTTTTCAGACTCATGCTGGAGTCCTAAATCTCAGACTGCAGTCGGGACACAGACAAGCTCAGCACTGCTCCCTGCCCGTCAATCAGACAGGCAGGAGCCAGCACTGTGCTCATAGCATAGCAGGGCATACTCCTGACTCTGCCTTACTGCATGCCCTCATTCATTTTACTATCTTAGCTCCAATCTTTCTTCTTTCTGCACATGCAGTTGTAAACAGAGAGGAGAAGATTCAGAGCTGCCAACTGAGCTTGTTTGTGTCCCGGCTGCAGGTTTAGGACTCCAGCATGAGTCTGAAATCTATAAAAAGGGATTGCAGCCAGGACTGGTAGGGAGACCTCTAGTGGTCATTTTTTCAAAGTGGAAAATTAAATAATAACATGCAATTGGAAAGTTATTCTGCATACATTAATCTATAATATATCAAAAGTTTTATTGATGAAAGGTACCCTTTAAGAGTCGGACACTGACTTACAGGGTAGTTACCTTTAGGGGGCACTAGAGAGCACTTTTTTTCCTCTGGAGAAGCAGATTTGCATGCTTTTCCCATGGAGCATTGCCTATGTGTCTCCATACTTTCATCTGGATCGCCTCAATGAGAACCAGCACTCAGAGCTAGATAGTGGTCAAATATACATGGTTCACCATTATACAAATGTGTTACCTTTGCTTGACCTGGCCGCAAGGAGTCCTGGTGTTTCACCAAAATCATTTGCCTGCTCCACATCTGCCCCAAAAACCATAAGGGCTTTGATAAGCTCCAGATGATCTTTCTGTTGAGGAATAGAACATGTAGATGACATTTCTTCACTCTTTTCCTACTGCTTTGGGTGCTGAGTTAATATTATTTCAACAAAAAATGTAATTTAGAAGTCATTGGTTTTAGGTTGGATGTCACCTACCAGATATTTATGCTCAGTTTTGCCTAGCACAGTCTTTTTCCAACCAGGGTGCCTCCAGCTGTTACAAAACTACAACTCCCAGCATGCCCGGACAGCCAACGGCTGTCCGGGCATGCTGAAAGTTGTAGTTTTGCAACAGCTGGAGGCACCCTGGTTGGGAAACACTGGCCTAGCAGCTATTCAGGGACATCCGTTGTCTACAAAGAGAAAAGTAAGAGAGCACTGCCACCTAGTGGCTAAAAGCTATGGTAAAAGATTATGCAAACCATAGAAACAAAGAAATGTGTCGTCAGATAAGAGCTCATCTAGTCTGCCCTATAAACTGAATCCTATCAATAGTCCCTGGCCCTATTTTATATGAAGGATAGCCTTATACCTATCTTATATGAAGGATAGCCTTATACCTATCCATATCTTATAAGAAGGATAGCCTTATGCCTATCCCATGCATGCTTAAACTCCTTCACTGTATCTGCAGCGACCACCTCTGCAGGAAGGCTATTCCATGCATCCACTACTCTCTCAGTAAAGTAATACTTCCTGATATTACTGAAGAAACCCTTCCCCTCTAATAGAAAATGATGTCCTCTTGTGGTAGTTTTTCTTCTTTTAACCCCTTAAGGACCCGGGGTTTTTCCGTTTTTTGCATTTTCATTTTTTCCTCCTTACCTTTAAAAATCATAACTCTTTCAATTTTGCACCTAAACATCCATATGATGGCTTATTTTTTGCACCATCAATTTTACTTTGTAATGACCTCAGTCATTTTACCCAAATAGCTACGAAATGAAGAAAAAAAAATCATTGTGCGCCAAATTGAAGAAAAAACACAATTTTGTAACTTTTGGGGGCTCTGTTTCTACGCAGTGCATTTTACGGTAAAAATTACACCTTCACTGCTGATGACTTGTTGCTGTATCTTCCCTCTCCCGTTTCCTCCCTCCCGGCGCTCAAAGACACCCTACGTAGGTACTCTTACTTTAGTAACACCGGGTGAAAAAGGAAAAGAGTGTAGCGATGAACATTACTCTGCCCCCGGACGTGCTGTTGACCCTTCGCCGAATGTAGCCTTTTAGATGGTCTTCCTCCTCCATTAAATACCTGGGGGTACATGTACCTGCTGACCTAACCCAAACGTTCTCCCTCAATTTCCAGCCCCTATTGACGGCCATAGAGAGGGACTTGACTAAATGGTCCAGGGGTACCTTTTCCTGGTTGGGCAGAGCGAACATTCTAAAAATGAATGTGCTACCTCGTTTTCTATATCGGTTCCAAACCATCCCCCTGGCCCTGCCCCTGACCTTTTTTGAGAAATTGGATTCATTGGTGCGATTCTTCGTTTGGGCGGATCGGCCGGCGAGGATAGCCAATTGGATACTGACGAGACGGAAGCAATCTGGGGGTCTGGCAATCCCTGACTGCAAAGCATCTTATATCGCAGCCTCACTGTCGCATTTCTTGGACTTCTTTCATGGTCGATCCGCCAAGCGATGGGTGGCAGTAGAATTAGCAGACTTGAACTTTGAGATGCTATCTGTCCCTTGGTTACCACCCAATACAATTACCATGTGGGACCTTCACTGATTCCCCTGGGTGTCTCGGGAACTGTTCACAGTTTTTAAGAGGTTCCTTCGTAATACGTCCCTCTTCTCTCCAGATGGCCCTTTGGTGCCAGTACTGAACAATCCCAGATTCCCACCGGGAATGTCCAGCTCCACTTTTTTGGGCCTTTCACACCCGCCTTCTCTGCTTCTACAGGGGCTTCTAGAGGGGACTCTGCTTCGCTCGTATGAAGCTCTGGTCCCGCCCCACCTTCATACCACGGCCAGATACCGTCAGTCTCTACAGCTTAAACACTTTGTGGAGACTGAGGGTAGAAGCCTCAGGTTGAATAGGCCACTACTCCGCTTTGAGAGTTTGTGCACTTCCCCCTCTCCGCCTATCAAATCTGTATCCCAAATATATGGCCTCTTGCTGGAAGAGATGTCCAACAACTTGCCCACTTACACTGGGGCATGGGAGAAGAAGCTGCATACCACAATCACCCCGTCGGACTGGACCACGGCCTTCAGCATGTGTCATAAAATCGATTTCTTGTAGATCCCAAGAGACTAACTTCAAGCTCCTCTCCAGGTGGTACAGGGTGCCCTCTGTCTTACATAAGATGTACCCAGCGACCTCAAACTTATGCTGGCGCTGCGGGACTGAAGAGGGTACTGTGGCCCATGTCTGGTGTTCGTGTTCCGGTCTGACCTCCTTTTGGGCAACGGTGGTGTCCCGTATTGAGACTATTTCAGGAGTATCGTTCCGCAATGACCCGAAAGTGCTACTCCTGTCTAGAATTTCAGTATCTCGTAGAAACCCCTCCAGACTGTTGGCAAATTTCCTGCTGACGGCGGCCCGAACGGTTATACCGAGGTAATGGAAGGATGTCCACCCCCCCTCCCTCACTGACTGGTACAAAGAGGTTCTTTTCATATACCGCATGGAGGACTTGATGGCTGACTCCTCAAGACGCAATGACAAGTTTATAGCCATATGGCATTCCTGGCTAGCCTTTTTGGAGACACCCCAATACAGAGTGGGTTGAATACACTCCCCTTTTACATTACATTACCGCTCCCCCCTCCCCTCCCCCCTCCCCTCCCCCCCCCCTTATACACCTGTGACTGCCCCCCCCCCTCTCCCTTACTGTTGTGCTCTGATGTACTTTGAGACGAACTCTTGATGACGACTTAGATGGTGGGCTTGTCAGAGGTGGCGGACGGGGACTCTGAGGTTGGTACTACTTCTTTGCTATGTTCTCCCTCTTTTGCTTATAATCCCTTCTTTTTCATCCTCTGTTTACTCCTCTGTTCTCTCCCCCTCTTTCGATACTGTAGATATGCCCTCATTGCGATAGCTATTGTCATTAGCCAGTTTTTCCTCAAGAATATGAACGGAAAACTTGTTTAGCTACTCAGGAAGCATACGCAGTAGCTTACGTTATTTTTATTTATATTTTTTGGTATGATATGTTATGGTCCTTATTTACGATGGCTTTTCTTGACTGTACTGTGTGTAAACTCCTTCAATAAACTTTGTTTGAATATAAAAAATAAAATAAAAATGACACCTTATCTTTATTCTGTAGGTCCATACGATTAAAATGATACCCTACTTATATAGGTTTGATTTTGTCGTACTTCTGGAAAAAATCATAACTACATGCAGGAAAATGTATACGTTTAAAATTGTCATCTTCTGACCCCTATAACTTTTTTATTTTTCCGTGTACGGGCCGGTATGAGGGCTCTTTTTTTGCGCCGTGATCTGAAGTTTTTAGTGGTACCATTTTTGGATTGATTGGATTTTTTTATCGCTTTTTATAAATTTTTTCATGATATAAAAAGTGACCAAAAATACGTTATTTTGGACTTTGGAATTCTTTTTTGCGCGTACGCCATTGATCGTGCAGTTTATTTAACAATATATATTTGTATAATTCGGACATTTCCGCACGTGGCAATACCACGTGTTTATTTTTATTTACACTTTTTTTTTTTTTTTTTAATGGGAAAAGGGGGATGATTCCTACTTATTAGGGAAGGGGTTAAATGATCTTTATTAACTTTTTTTTTTTTTCCCTTTTTTTGGGCATTGTTATAGCTCCCATAGGGGACTATAACACTGCACACATGATCTTTTACATTGATCATTGTTATCCCATAGGATAACATTGATCAATGATTCTGCCACTTGACTGCTCACGTCTGGATCTCAGGCACAGAGCAGTCAATCGGCGATCGAACACACAGGAGGAAGGTAGGGGCCCTCCTTGTGTCCTCCAGCTGTTCGGGCGGCGGTCCCGAACAGCCCACTGAGCTAGTCGGGGGTAGTTTACTTTCACTTTAGACGCGGCGATCAACTTTGAACGACGCGTCTAAAGGGTTAAGTGCTGCACGCTATTAGCCACGGATCCCGGCCATTGTTAGAGCCCGTGGCCCCGCATTATAGAAAAGGGAGCAGACCCAGGGCGTACAGGTACGCCCTGTGTCCTTAATGGGTTAAATATGCTCTCCTCCTTTACCGTGTTGATTCCCTTTATGTATTTAAAAGTCTCTATCATATCCCCTCTGTCTCTTCTTTCTTCTATACATGTTACGGTCCTTTAACCTTTCCTGGTAAGTTTTATCCTGCAATCCATGTACTAGTTTAGTATCTTTTTTGAACTCTCTCTAGAGTATCTATATCCATCTGGAGATACGGCCTCCAGTACTGCACACAATACTCCAAGTGAGGCCTCGCCAGTGTTCTGTACAGCATCATGAGCACTTCTCTCTTTCTACTGCTTATACCTCTCCCTATACATCCAAGCATTCTGCTAGCGTTTCCTGCTGCTCTATTACATTGTCTTCCTACCTTTAAGTCTTCTGAAATAATTACTCCTAAATCCCTCTCCTCAGATACTGAGGTCAGGACTGTGACAAATATTCTATAATCTGCCCAAGGGTTTTTACGCCCCAGGTGCATTATCGTGCACTTATCCACATTAAATTTCAGTTGCCAGATTTCTGACCATTCTTCTAGTTTGCCTAAATCCTTTTCCATATGAAGTATCCCTCCAGGAACCCTGTTACATATCTTTGTGTCATCAGCAAAAAGACGAAAACCTTACCATCGAGACCTTTTGCATTATCACTAATGAAGATATTAAACAAAATTGATCCCAGTACAGATCCCTGAGGTCCCCACTGGTAACAAGACCTTGCTCTGAATATTCTCCATTGACTACAACCCTCTGTTGTCTGTCACTCAGCCACTGCCTAATCCACTCAACACTATAGGAGTCCAAGCTCAATGACTGTAGTTTATTGATAAGTCTTCATGTGGGAAAGTGTCAAAAGCCTTACTAAAATCTAGATATGCGATGTCTACTGCCCCTCCGCCATCTATTATGTTGGTCACCCAGTCAAAAAAAATCAATAAGATTTGTTTGACATGATCTCCCTGAAGTGAACCCATGTTTTTCATCTTGCAATCCATGGGATTTTAGATGTTCCACAATCCTATCCTTTATAGGGTTTCCATTAATTTCCCCACTATTGATGTCAGACTTACTGGCCTATAGTTGCTTGATTTCTCCCTATTACCTTTCTTGTGAATGGACACGACATTTGCTAATTTCCAATCTTCCGGGACGACTCCTGTTGCCAGTGATTGGTTAAATAAATCTGTTAACGGTTTTGCTAGCTCACTACGAAGCGCTTTTAATAATTTTGGGTGTATCCCATCAGGCCCTTGTGACTTTTCTATTCTTCCCTTTAGACAGAAAACGTAGAACCGCTTCCTCTGTAAAGACACATTCATCAAATGATCCATTAGTCTTCCTCCCTAATTGAGGTCCTTTCCTTCGTTTTCTTCTGTAAAAACTGAACAGAAGTATTTATTGAGGCAGTCGGCTAGCCCTTTATTCTCTTCTACATACCTTCCTTCCTTTGTTTTTAATTTAGTTATTCCTTGTTTTCATTTCCTTTTTTCATTTATATATGTGAAGAATGTCTTATCCCCTTTTTTCACAGACTGAGCTAGTTATTCTCCTGCCTGTGCTTTAGAAGTTCTTATAACTTGCTTGGCCTCTTTCTGCCTAATCTTGTAGATTTCCCCATCTTCATTGCTCTGGGTTTTTTATAATTACCGTACTAAAATGGTAGCTTTTTGTTTTTTATGATTTTGGCCAGTTCTGCTGAGTACCACAGTGGTCTCTTCCTTTTTCTGCTTTTACTGACAAATCTAATGCAATTTTCTGTTGCCTTCAAAAATGCGTCTTTGAAGTAGTCCCATTTCTCCTGGACTCCATGTAATTCGTCCCAGTCTGATAGGGACTCATTTACGACTAATCTCATTTTTAAAAAGTCTGTTTTTTCTAAAATCTAAAACTTTAGTTTTTGTGTGGTGCGATTCCTTCACTGTTCTTATATTAAACCACACTGATTGGTGATCACTAGATCCCAAGCTTTCGTCTACAATATCATATACCAAATCCCCATTTGTGAATACCAAATCCAAAATGTCGTCCCTCCGGGTTGACTCCCCAGTAGGGAATTTAGAATATCTATACTCCTGGCAGAACTTGCTATTTTGGTTTCCAGTTTATATCCGGAAGATTGAAGTCTCCCATAATAACTTCCCCTTTCATTGTCATTCTAGCTATTTCTTCAACTAGAAGAAGACCATCTAATTCTTTAACTTGGTCAGGTGGTCTAAATATCACACCTACACGAGTTACTGCATGATTACCAAACGGCAACATAACCCAAACTGACTATGTTTGCCTCACTAACTTGTATTAGGTTAGATTTTATGCCATCTTTCACATAAAGGGCCACTCCTCCTCCTCTCTTGTCTTCTCTGTCTCTTCTTTATAAAGAGTACCCTGGTATGGTTATGTCCCAGTCATTACTTTCATTAAACCATGTCTCAGTAACAGCCACTAAATCTACATTCTCAGATGACATTATTGACCCAAGTTCATTGATTTTATTACCAAAACTGCGGGCATTTGTAGACAGGACTCTGAGCTTGTCATTTCTTAACCTCTGTGCTACTGACATGTTCTGGCATTGTTTCGGGGGGGGCAATTGGACTCATGTATTTTCACTCTTTTGCCCCCACCCCCTTCCTAGTTGAAATACTCCTTTGCAAATTCTTGGAATTGTAGTACATTAGTTCCTTTGAGAGAAAGATGCAAACCACAGACATACCAATTGCTTAGCAAGCACATTTTTCTATCGCTGAATACTACATAATGCTCCAGTTTAGCTATCAGCTATTGATGGACATAGACATGCAACAGAATTATGCAGAACAAGCTATCAGTCCTGCTCTAGGAATGCAAAAAATTGCAATGGTTTAAATAAAAACTCTATAGATCTTATCTCATTTGAGGAAGTTGCCAGGAAAATCCTGTAGACAAAAGGTCAGCAGAAGATCAAAATCATCAGGACCATTGCGATATATCTAATATCTATTGGCAACGTTACCCTGACTGAATCATGGAAAAACTATAAACTGTTGTTACCTGTGCCAGGTGTGTTCCTGCTATATACAGCCTAATTTGGATCCAAAAAGCAGGGCGATTCAAAGAGACCCCATACAGCAGTGTTCCCCAACCTGTAGAAATACTACAACATCCATCATACCAGTGACAGAACAGCCAACGGTTGGGGAACATGGCCATACAGGGTTAGCTGCAAAACAATGCACTTAGCTATATACTCCATACTGTGCCAGCGAAAGGCATCCCATGGCCCGAGGTAGAGTTCTAAAACAGATCCAGCTATGTATTTATGTGCCTCTCTATTTCTCCACCTGTCCGGAGCTCTGTTCAGGACTCCTTTCTAACTCAAACGCTGAGCACAAATAATGTACGCTCAAGATCAGCAATATATTTAATATTGTGGAGTGCCAGCAAAAGAAAACCTGTGTATGGTGTCATAAAATATAATAAAGCAACTTATTAATATAACGTTTTAAACAGAGCACAGATCCTCCATATCAGCTATGTACTTTCCTTATGCTTTCTGAATGCGAGAGCTCCTCCCTTCCCTCCTGTCTGCTCAGGAGGAGATCAGTGATGTGAAAAAGCATCCAAGTCATAAGGGAAGGCAGATCCCACAAAGTTGTTGTTTTTTTATATGCTGACCACAGGTCCTCTTTAACCCCTTAAGGACCAAGGACGTACCGGTACGTCCTTGGTCCTGCTCTCCTGATCTAACGCGGGGTTACACAGTAACCCCGCGTCATATCACGGCGGGCCCGGCGTCCTAGTGAAGCCGGGACCCGCTTCTAATAGCGCGCAGCGCCGATCGCGGCGCCGCGCGCCATTAACCCTTTAGCCCCGCGCTCAGAGCTGAGCCGCGCGGCTAAAAGCGAAAGTGCAAGTTGCCGGCTAGCTCAGTCGGGCTGTTCGGGATAGCCGCGGCTAATCGCAGCATCCCGAACAGCTTACAGGACAGCGGGAGGGCCCCTACCTGCCTCCTCGCTGTCCGATCGCCGAATGACTGCTCAGTGCCTGAGATCCAGGCATGAGCAGTCATGCGGCAGAATCGTCGATCACTGGTTTCCTATGAGAAACCAGTGATCAATGATGAAGATCAGTGTGTGCAGTGTTATAGGTCCCTATGGGACCTATAACACTGCAAAAAAAAGTGAAGAAAAAAAAAAAAGTGAATAAAGATCATTTAACTCCTCCCCTATTAAAAGTTTGAATCACCCCCCTTTTCCAATAAAAAAAAAAAAACAGTGTAAATAAAAATAAACATATATGGTATCACCGCGTGCGGAAATGTCCGAATTATAAAAATATATCATTAATTAAACCGCTCTGTCAATGGCGTGCACGCAAAAAAATTCCAAAGTCCAAAATAGTGCATTTTTGGTCACTTTTTATATCATTTAAAAATGAATCAATAAGTCCTATCAATGCAAAAACGGTACCGTTAAAAACTTCAGATCACGGCGCAAAAAATGAGCCCTCATACCGCCCCATACACGGAAAAATAAAAAAGTTATAGGGGTCAGAAGATGACAATTTTAAACATATTAATTTTCCTGCATGTAGTTATGATTTTTTCCAGACGTCCGACAAAATCAAACCTATATAAGTAGGGTATCATTTTAATCGTATGGACCTAGAGAATAAAGATAAGGTGCCTTTTCCTCCGAAAAATGTACTACGTAGAAACGGAAGCCCCCAAAAGTTACAAAACGGCATTTTTTTTTCAATTTTGCCGCACAATGATTTTTTTTTCCGTTTCAAAATGACTGACGTCATTACAAAGTAGAATTGGTGACGCAAAAAATAAGCCATCATATGGATTTTTAGGTGCAAAATTGAAAGAGTTATGATTTTTTAAAGGCAAGGAGCAAAAAACGAAAATGCAAAAACGGAAAAACCCCCGGTCCTTAAGGGGTTAAAGAGGATATCCAAGATTACAACTCATCACCTATCCAAGAGATAGGTTTTAAGCATCTGATTGGTCCCAGTGTTCAGACCCCCACCAGTGTCCCCCAATGTGAATGGAATGGTGGATCATTATGATCCACAGAAGCTGCACTCTCACAACTTACTATCTATATAACTGTCTAAACCATTAAGAACTTTTCTTACCTTCATAGCAAGGTGCAGGGCTGAATTGCCATGTTCACCTTTTGCATTGGGGTTTGCTCCATGGGTCAGGAGCACCATGACACAGTCAAATCGATCCTTCTTGACCATGATGTGTAAAGGGGTCTCTGCTGTTCTACTTAGAGAATTCACTTTACTACCACGATCAAGCATCAGCGTGGCCATCTACAGAAAGAAAAATACATGATATATCATAGGTTCTGCCAGAAACACTATATAGAAGTCTTTAATTCTTCAGTTACCTTAAAGCAGTGTTTCCCAACCAGGGTGCCTCCAGTTTTTGCAAAACTACAATTCCCAGCATGCCCGGACAGCCTTCGGCTGTCCGGGAATGCTGGGAGTTGTAGTTTTGCAACAGCTGGAGGCCCCCTGGTTGGGAAACGCTGCCTTAAAGGAAGCAGTACACTGTACAAAGTATGGATGGATCATGGATTATGATGGGTTTCATTTCCCCTTTCCAAGAGGATTTAGCTTATTGGATTTTCGTAGGATCATTTATAGTTTTTAATGACACCATTTATAGTTTTTAAAGGGGTTATCCAGGGAAAAAATTTTTTTTTATATATATCAAGTGGCTGCTCCAGAAAGTTAAACAGATTTGTAAATTACAGTAAGGAGAAGGAAATAATGTCCGCACTCACCATGCCGTAGAAAATGGGTATGCTTTATTGGCGTGGATAACGTGAAATGGTGCTGTTGTTCCTGACAGCCGCTCCTAGTCTCCTTGCGAGGAGCAGCTCCCCCTCCCTGCACCCAGGTGTATTTTGATATAGCTTCTTATGGAATTCTGAAGACGCCAATAAAGCATACCCATTTTCTACGGCATGGTGAGTGCGGACATTATTTCCTTCTCCTTACTGCGATTTTATCAGGACTGTTACCTGTTTATGTCCAGCACCTTATCCAGCCACACCCGGGAACACTGATTAGATGTCTGCATAGAGGTTTTTCAGCAGTGCCCACCCTTTTCCTTCCCTACTAAGATTTGTAAATTACTTCTATTAAAAAATCTTCATCCTTTCAGTACTTATAAGCTTCTGAAGTTGAGTTGTTCTTTTCTGTCTAAGTCCTCTCAGATGACACGTGTCTCGGGAACCACCCGGTTTAGAAGCAAATGCCCCTAGCAAACCTCTTCTACTCTGAGCAGTTCCCGAGACAAGCAGAGAGCACTGTTGCCAGACAGAAAACAACAACAACTCAACTTCAGCAGCTGATAATTATTGAAGGGATTAAGATTTTTTAATAGAAGTAATTTACAAATCTGTTTAACTTTCTGAAGCCAGTTGATATATATATATAAAAAAAAAAAAAGTTTTTTCCTGGAATACCCCTTTAATGTCACGAGCTCCCGGCACCGGCTCCAGCGTTTGGAGCGGTTTGTTCCAAAAGCTGAGCAGCGGAGTATCCCTTTAAGGGATCTAAATGTAACATTTTCAGAGAGGAGCGAAATGGGAAAAAAAAAAAAAAGAAGATCAATCCCCTTTATTTGCAGGCAACCACTTGACTTCTGGCAAAGGCATCTAAATAGGAGGCCTAATCACTGGGACCCTCTTCGCTTGCATTCTTGAGAAAGGGGACCTTGAGTCTCCTGTCAGAATGAAGCAGCATGAAGTTGTGGGCACCGCTGCTCCATTCTATGTCTATGGGAATTCTTAAAAATAACTAAAACAGTGCTTGTCCATCTCTGAATGGAGCAGTGGGGTGAACATGCAACCCGCTCACCTCTGATGGGAGATTAGTGTCATTATTCTCAAAAAATGCTGGGGGTGCCAGCGGTTGGACGCTACTGCAATCAAACACTTCTCTCCTATACTAAGGATATAAGTATTAGAGGCTGGAGTGCCCCTTTAAATGACCAGAGGCTTACTGTAAAGCACCCCTCTAAATGCTGTGCAGAAAGCTCAGGAAAGATGGCTGCCCCCATAATAAATGTACAAAAAATAAAAGTTTACAAATCAGGAAAAAAATAAATTTAAAAACATGTTTCTGTATTTGGCTCTTATCCATACAAAAATTAAAACCCCAAAATACTAGGCGATATGTTCGGCAGGAATTTCCACCAGAGATCCAGAGGGTGGCGCTAGGACCGCACAGACTGCATTGCTGTCCCCATAGATGGCAATACATTTCTGAGCGGATTTGCCGAAAGAATATTCACCTGTGCACATTCTTTCGGTGGCTCTGCTTAGAAATGTACTGCAGTTTATGGGGATGGCAAAGCAGTCTGTGTGGTCCGAGCGCCGCCCTCATGATCTCTGGCAGAAATTCTGGCCGGAGATTCCATGGCGTGAACCTGGCCTTTCAGTTGGCCATACACCTATGGTGGGCAAGCAGCTATCTCCCCGCCCCACCTTCCTATGAACATGTGCACCTGTCTCCACCTGCTGCTGACTCTTAGGGTCTGTCTAACCCAGTGTTTCCAAACCAGGGCGCCTCCAGCTGTTGCAAAACTACAACTCCCAGTATGCCCGGACAGCCAACGGCTGTCCGGGCATGCTGGGAGTTGTAGTTTTGCAACAGCTGGAGGCACCCTGGTTGGGAAACACTGGTCTAACCTGACAAGAAGAATTATAAGGCTTTATATTATTTTCCGTCTATCATACCTCAGCCGTCTTTGCCCAATGCAGAGGGGTTGCCTGATATTTAGGATCTTCAACATTGACCTGGTTAGCGGAAACATCCAGTATTGCTTCAGCACACCTAGGTTAAACACAAGTTAACAGGTTTTTTTGTTTAGTTTTTTTAAATAAAGGGAATCGGTCATCGCTTTCATGCTGCCTGAACCACATATATATGGATATACTTCTACTGTGTTAAAATTTATTAAAAATACGACACATCTCTTAATTCCATTAAAAAAATTAAAATTAAAAAAATGGAAGCGGACCAGTAGAGGAGAGAAAGTAAAACAATGATTACGGCCTATACTGTATAATTATTTAAATGGGTTTTCAATGAATTTATTTCATTGATGGCTTATCCTCAGGATAGGGTATCAATATTTAATTTATTTATTTATTTATTTATTATTTCAATTTTTATTAATTAAACAATCTCTCTTACAGTACAAAATATACAACAATTTCACTACTTTATAATTCAACCCCCACCCCCCAACCCCTATCAGAAGGGGGGGGGGGACGACGACTAGAAATTCAGTCTTTCCCCTCGGAAAGGAGTGGGGTATCAATATTAGATTGGTGAGGGTCTAAAACCAGACACCCCACTGATAAGCTGTTTGCCAGAACTGGGGTGTCCACATGAAGTCAAAAGAGCCAGAAGCAGACAGATCCGTACACTATATGGGGGTCGTGCTAGTTACATTTACTTTGATGAGAGTTTGGCTGCAGTAACCAGACAAGGCCACTACACAATGTATGGAGCTGTCCGATCCTGGCTCCATTTACTGTGTACGCGGGTCTGACAAACAGCTGATCGGCAGAGGTTCCAGGAGATATTCCACTGATTGCATTTTTTTTAATGATATTTCACACATAATATTTGGAGGAAGTGCCGAGACACGAAACGGCCGTCCCCTCAGGACGCACCTGCATGTGTTTTACCCCCCCCCCCCCCTGCTGCAATGAAAGTGTCTTGGGATAAAGAAGGTTAAAGAGTAAAATATAATCGAGTGCATTTGTACAAAAAAACTTAAAGGGGTACTCCACTGCCCCAGCGTTCAGAAAATTTAGTTCTGAACACTGGGTGCAGGCTTCGGGGTCGTGACGTCATAGTTACACCCCACCCCCTCAATGCAAGTCTTTGGGAGGGGGCGTGGGGACTCCACGCCCCTTCCCATAGACTTGCATGGGGGGTGCATGATGTCACGAGGGGGCGTGCTGGTGACGTCACAACCCCACAGCCCGTACCCAGTGTTTGGAACTAAATGTTCTGAACACTGGGGCAGTGGAGTAACCCTTTAATGCATGCAGCGGTGCTTACAGCATATATGTTACATGTTCTACAATGGAACTTGTATCCCTATGTATGTGGTCAGTGCTCTATGAATGAATACTGCGTCTACCTCACCCTTTCATTGAATATTTCATGGCTGTGTGAATGGGGTATCCATCCTTTCCAAGGATATCACATCGTGCATGGCTGCGCAAAAAGGCCAGAACGGACTCAGTTTTGCCCAAGCGGCAAGCCACATGCAACGGAGTCTCTCCAGCGTTACTAAGGTGGTTTATACCAATGGACGGTACAGAACACAGGATCTGGGCGTCAAAAACACAAAGCAGAAAATGTATAAGAAATAAGAACTATACATAACAAACAGAGGCGTACAGAGGGTGATTTACACACATTAAATAGAAGCAGTTTTGTAGGCGTAAACCCTCGTGCACACAGTGCAGATATGGTGCAGTACAGGATAGTGTAAGTGTTTTCGTTTCCACATGAGGTGTTTTGGATCAGCTCTTGATTTTGGCTAAAATATGGATAAAAATGCACTAAAATGTGCAAAGCAAAACGGTGGGGAACACTTGGAGCAGCCATATTTATACATTATAAACACAAATCAAATTGTGCGGTAAAAATACAAGCAAACATTAAAAAAAAAGAAGAAAAAAGCAAAAACCTCAATCACACGAGGGTTGTTCTGACGGGCAGCATAGTGGTACACGGTCTCCCCGCTGAAGTCAGCGATGTCCTCCTTAGCCTGGCACTCCTCCACCAGCTCCTGGATGCACTCAATATCCCCCTTCTTGCAGGCCAAGTGCAGAGGGGTGCAGCCCCCGTCACATTCTGTACTATTCACACTTCTGGAAAAAACATTAAAAAAAAAAAAAAGTAATATATTCAAAATGTCTATTGTATATAATGAATAGGCCGGGAAGGTTCCTCCATAACCGGACTCATTTTTCCATTTTTATTATTTTTACATGCAGATTTGAAGTTGTAAAGTTTCTTCTCATTGGGTTATTTTTCAATCTTTTTCAAGATATTTGTGCTAAAGGGGTACTTCGCTGGAAACCTCTTATCCCCTATCCAAAGGCTGGGGGATAGGAAGTTAGATCGCGGGCGTCCCGCCACCATCTCCGGCGCGGCACCCCTGTCATTTGGTGCACAGAGCGAATTCCGCTCCGTGTCAGATGACTGATGACGCCGGCCGCCACACCCCCTCCATTTAAAAGATTAAAGCGGTGTTACAGCTCTGTGAACTGGACCAAATTTAAGAAGAGTTTGTCACCATTATACAAAAAAGTTACATTTAATAATTGGAGAAAATGGGACTAGGGTAATTATTAATAAATGGGAAAAGGGAACAGGGTTGCTGCATGAATTTTAACAAAAGGGTAGGTGGGCGGTCACTAGAGACTGCCTGTCTTCCAAACAATGGAGAGCACACAGTGTGTTCTGCTGATTCAGCACTTATACGGTGGTGCTACGCTCCCTGATATTCAGAGAATGCACAAAGTAGAAATGAATGAAGCTGCACTCACCATTTCTTCTTACAGTGCTTTTAATTCATCTCTGAACGAACAGGGTTAGGGTACGGGTGCAGGTGCGTGTTGGAGCGACACGTGTTTCACGATAGTCGTGCATCTTCTAGCGTGAAACATGTGTCGCTCCAACACGCACCTGCACCCGTACCCTAACCCTGTTCGTTCAGAGATGAATTAACAGCACTGTAAGAAGAAACGGTGAGTGCAGCTTCATTCATTTCTACTTTGTGCATATGCATGAATTTAACTACGGTATCTTTGAATATACAACATAAAATTACTCAATTTCAGGTGTTACATAGAGTATATTATTCCCCATTAGAACTACAAAAATTTGGACTAAGCAGTACAGCGAAATAGAACAGTTCAAAGAAAAAAGCAAACCGGCAATGCTGCACATACTAATGTGTTGTCAGTGTCACAATGGATGCACTAGTTAAATCGCTAAGGGAACAATTCAGATGGTGCTCACGTGGAAATCAAGATCTGTAGAAATATATGCACACAAAGAATATGAACCAGAGCACTCACCCGATGTCTTCAAGTTCCGGTAATGTTCCAAAGGTCCTCTTCGAACGAGATCGGGGAGGCGGTAGCTGGTACCGGGAGAGTTCAGAAGCTGGCCACAGACCGTATCACGCTGCTTGGCGCTTCATCAGGCCGCACTCCGTGCGGCCTGATGAAGCGCCAAGCAGCGTGATACGGTCCGTGGCAGACGTCTGAACTCCCCCGGTACCACCTACCGCCTCCCCCTCTTGTCCGAAGAGGACCTTTGGAACATTACCGGAACTTGAAGACATCGGGTGAGTACCGCTAAATGTTTGAAGTGTGGTATGGAGGGTGCTGGTTTTATGCATTAAATTACACAATTGTATGTTCTGTAGTGTAATTTCAGGTTTCTGGGAGCAGGTTATGGTGGTCCTAGAGGGTAGAATTTGTAAGAAACTACCTCGAACCATCTCTGTTGGGGGACGCAAGTATAACTAATAATTCCAAGGATTTAATTTGTAAGGCACTGTGTTATGCAAGATGGTGAAACTGCGTAAATGGATAAGTCCAGAGTTACCAACGGTGGGGGAATGGTAAAATGAAATGAAAAATCTGAAAAATAATGAACTAATATAGACGAGGGGGGAAAGAGGATTAGCAAATTGGAATACATTTTGGAAGAATTGGTAGAGTTTTTTTTGTACCCCTTATTTTCCAATGTCTTCAGTAAGCCGGGGGGGGGGGGGGGTAGTGGCATTTAGTTTGAAAATGTTTCTATTTGGTATAGTGAAATATTATTGTATTACTGTATGGCAATGATGTAATGATGTATAAGGTGATTGTAATATGGAATTATGGAACGTTTGGCCAATGGAAACTTTTGTAATACTTTTGTATTTTATGTATGGATAAAATAAACAGATTTTATTTCAAAGGATCTGACTTCTAACCTGTCACCCAAACCGTGTATAAAGTGTGCCTGTTGCTTTAAAAAAAATAAAAAAAAATAAACTTTTCACGTGTCCTAGAGACATGTCAAAAGTTTTGATCTGTTGGGGACTGACTGTTTGGACCCCGACCAATTGTTACAACAAGTGAGGAGAAAAGAGCGGCTGACCGAGACAACCCCATAGACTTACATTGTATGTTTGTCTCACTTGGGGAGCTCTTCCCCTGGCTTGTTCTAGCTACTGGTCGCAGACTGAACACTCAGACCCAGACTGATCAAAACTTTTAACACATCTCTACAACATGTCAAAAGTTTTTGTGCCCCTTTAAGAGGGATTGCCTCCTGCAGGACCCCACAAATCAAGAACAAGGGGCCCCAAGTGTACATTCACCACTGCAGAGCTTTGTGTTCTTTAAAGGGGTTATCCAGGGAAAAAAAAAAATTTTATATATCAACTGGCTCCGGAAAGTTAAACAGATTTATAAATTACTTCTATAAAAAAAAAATCTTCATCCTTTCAGTACTTATGAGCTTCTGAAGTTGAGTTGTTCTTTTCTGTCTAAGTGCTCTCTGATGACACGTGTCTCGGGAACCCCCCAGTTTAGAAGCAAATCCCCACAGCAAACCTCTTCTACTCTGTGCAGTTCCCGAGACAAGCAGAGATGTCAGCAGAGAGCACTGTTGCCAGACAGAATACAACAACTCAACTTCAGCAGCTGATAATCCTTTCAATAATTAAGATTTTTTAATAGAAGTAATTTACAAATTTGTTAAACTTTCTGGAGAAAAAAGTTTTTTCCTGGAATACCCCTTTAAAGAGAATCTGACAGCTAGTTCACCCACATTAAACCCAGTATACTGGGTTATAGTGCGGTGAACAGCTATTCAATGAGGGGTCACTTACTTTTCTGTCTGCCTTCTGTGTAGAGTTAGGCATGTAAACATCTGTATTCCTAATGCGCCCCAGTGTGCATTGGAGGCAGGGACCTGGTTTGCTGAACTCTAGTGTCTCCTCCATAAACACCAGTCAGCCCCGTCCCCTTCATTCATATCTAATGAAGGACGCGGGTGAGCTTCCAGAGAACAGAGCGCTTGTCCGCAGACTTCATTAGCATAAAAAGGGGCGGGGCTGACAGAGGTTATGGAGGAGACACAGGAGTTCAGCCAGCTCCCCGCCTCCAATGCACACTGGGGCGCACCTGGAATACAGGTGTTTACATGCCTAGAAGGCCAACAGAAAAGTAAGTGACCCCTTATTTTACAGCTGTTCACCTGCACTATAACCCAGTATACTGGGCTCCGTGTGGGTGAACTAGCTGTTAGATCTCTCTTTAAAAGGGGTACTCCGCTGCCCCAGCGTTTGGAACATTTTGCTCTGAACGCTGGGTGCAGGCGGTGGGGTCGTGATGTCACAGCATTGCCCCTCCTGACGTCACGTCCCCTCCCATAGACTTTCATTGAGGGGGTGTGCCGTGACAAGGGGCGTGACCGTGACATCACAACCCCGCCGCCCGTACAGAGAGTGCGGGGGTCCCTTTGGATAGGGGATAAGATGTCTAGGATTGGAGGCGGACCTGTTGCTCCAATTTATGTAAATTATATTTGAGAAAAAGCCTGTATAAGAGAATTTGGCTGTTTTTAAGATATTTCTTCGAAACTAAATGTTACATAAACAAGCAAATGATCAAATCTAACAACATATCCATTTAGTTGGGCTTCCCTTTATAAAAAATATTAAATAAATAAATAAATCACACATTACAGAAGGTTCTAGTGGTATCTCTGTTCACTAGTACAGACACTAGGATGTGATACCAAACACTACTGTGTGAACATGAACAGCCCCAGGGGCACGACGCACCATTATCCGCTCCCCACCTTAGGATGCCATTGTGCTTAAAACACTCCCGCATGCCCATCTCTACTGCCACGTGTGCCAAAGACCAGTTGGGGTGCGAGCGCAGACAGTCGGTAAGCGTCTGAATAGTGTCCATGCGGAGGCCCTGCCTGCAGCTCTCGTAGAACGGACGCAGTTTGGTTGCATATTCTTGGTATTGATTTAAGGCTTCTGTCTCCGAATCCAACTGAAATAGACTAAAAGAAAAAAAAAAGAAAGGAGATACAGACCACAAAATCATTAGAAAAAACATATACAACCACTTTATTACCCAACAGGAAAAACTCACAAAAAGTGAAATATGATAGATATATATATATATATATATATATATATATATATATATATATATATATATTCCTGAAAAAATGCCTCCGACAACTAAAGAAATACATGTCATTTTTGTATCCTCTAAACCAGTGTTTGACCACAAGTTTGTCTCCAGCTGTTGCAAAACTCCAACTCTCAGCATGCCCGGACAGCCAACGGTTGTCCGGGCATGCTGGGAGTTGGAGTTTTGCAAGAGGCTGGCTGTCTGGGAATGCTGGGAGTTTTGCAACAGCTGGAGGCACACTGGCATAAATATTAAACTGTACTCTAACCTGTCCTCCCATAACCCAGCTGGCACAGCTTCAAGTCTTTAAGAATGCATCTTCAGAGCCGAGCCTCTTTGTCAGTAAACAAGATAGCATCTGTGTATGTATGTATGTATGTATGTATGTATGTATGTATGTATGTATGTATATATATATATACATACACACACACACACATATATACACACACACACACACACACACACACACGGGGGGGGACAACAACTATATACCACCATTATTCAACTTTCTAATAAATTTTGAGTTTCAATTCCTTTCCCTTTTCAAGATCTCTGCTTTCTTTCAGAAACCATACAATTCTCACAGCTGAGGGTTTGCTACAGTTGTATCCAGTAGATGCCAATTTACATACGGTTATTTTTCAAGTTCACACTACAGGATTCTGTGCAAAATTTTCCAGTCTGACCACAGTGCTCTCTGCTGCCACCTAGGTCTATGTCAGAGATTGTCAAGAGCACCAGAGCATGAGCAGATCTCCATAGTGAACCTTTCCTGGTCCGGACAGTTCCTGAGGTGGCAGCAGAGAGCACTGCAATCAGACTGGAAAGAACTACACAACTTCCTCTGGAACATACAGCAGCTGATCAGTACTGGAAAGAGTATAATTTTTATATAGAAGTAATTTATAAAATCTGTATAACTTTCTGCCACCAGTTGATTTAGAAACATTTTCTTTTTTCCAAAGTACCCCTTTAAACTCTGACCATCATATACAGCTGACAGATTCCCCTTAAATCCTCAGTATGTAAACATAGAATGTGTCGGCAGATAAGAACCATTTGGCCCATCTAGTCTGCCCAATATTCTGAATCCTATCAATAGTCCCTGGCCCAATCTTATATGAAGGATAGCCTTATACCTATCCCTATCTTATATGAAGGATAGCCTTATACCTATCCCTATCTTATATGAAGGATAGCCTTATACCTATCCCTATCTTATATGAAGGATAGCCTTCTACCTATCCCTATCTTATATGAAGGATAGCCTTATACCTATCCCATGTATGTTTAAACTCCTTCACTGTATTTGCAGCGACCACCTCTGCAGGAAGACTATTCCATGCATCCACTACTCTCTCAGTAAAGTAATACTTCCTCATATTACTGTATAATCTTTCCCCCCTAATTAATAAACTAAATTTAATAAACGATGTTGTCTTGTGGTAGTTTTTCTTCTTTTAAATATCCTCTCCTCTGTGTTTAATACTATTTTTGTCACGGATTATCCCCGGTGACTTTATTGGGGCAGTGGTAAAAAGCTGCATACAATGTATGGTGGCGGATTTTGCTGCAGATTACCACATTCCAATATGGATTTTAAAACAGATTTTGTTTTCCTCTTTCCTGCATAAACCACAGGACAATTCACAGTGGCAAACCACACCACATTGGCCCCAAAATACACAATTGGTGTAGATTTCCCTGTGGATCGCTTGAGGAATTGCTACAGAAATTTTCCACGGTAAATCTGACCTGTGTCAGCTCACTCTTAAAGGGGTAGTCCAGTGGTGAAAAACGTATCCCCTGTCCTAAGGATAGGGGACAAGTTTCAGATCGCGGGGAGTCCGCCCACTGGGACCCCCGCGATCTCCTGTACGGGGCCCCGACAGCCCGAGGGAAGGGGGCGTGTTGACCACCGCATGAAGCAGCGGCTGACACACCCCCTCAATACAACTCTATGGAAGAGCTGGAGCGCTGCCTTCGGCAATCTCCGGCTCTGCCATCGTGATGTATTGAGGGGCCGCCACTTCCTGCGATGGTCAACACGTGCTATCTGGCCAGCGGGCCCGTACAGAAAGATCATGGGGGGCCCCAGCGGTCGGACCCCCGCGATCTGAAACTTATCCCCTATCCTTAGGGTAGGGGATAAGTTTGTCACCACTGGACTACTCCTTTAATATAATTTTAGCTTCTAACTTAGGGTGGGTTCACACTACATTTGTAGTGTAGGGGTGCCGGATCTGGTTGGGGGGGAGCGAAAACCGGGCACTCCCGTATCCCAGCCCGATTCATTTCAATGAGCCGACCGGAGTCAAACACTGACTCCGGTTTGCTAATTTTTGCCCCGTTCTCTAACCGGTGGGAAAAAAAATCCTTCTGTTATTGTTCTAAAATGAAAAAAAAGGAGCCATACTTACCAGTTTAATCCTCCCCACCTCCAGCACAGTTACTCTGCTTCTCTTCATCGATTATAGCCTATTTATTTTTGCTGTAATGAGGACCTACTTTTACTCCATTGTTGCAGACAGTCATTTGCCTAATTGGTCCTGTGTCATATACCCCGGGGGTCACTGACTGTCTGCACTAGTGATATGAACATATAAGGGCAGGACATCACTACAGTCATATAAACAAAGCCAACGTAGAGAACTCCAGCAACGGTATTTACTAAAGTAATAAGCTGGACAACCCTGTTAAAGGGGGTATTCCGGTACTTTAGAACTTAAATGGCCACTGTCATAAAAAAAAAAAAAAAAATTTATAATTTGTTAAAGGGGTATTCCAGGCAAAACCTTTTTTTATATATATCAACTGGCTCAGGAAAGTTAAACAGATTTGTAAATTACTTCTATTAAAAAATCTTAATCCTTCCAATAGTTATTAGCTTCTGAAGCTTTCTGTCTAACTGCTCAATGATGATGTCACGTCCCGGGAGCTGTGCATGATGGGAGAATATCCCCATAGGAACTGCACAGCTCCCGAGACGCGAGTCATCAGAAAGCAGTTACACAGAAAACAACAACTCAACTTCAGAAGCTAATAACTATTGGAAGGATTAAGATTTTTTAATAGACACAAATCTGTTTAATTTTCCGGAGCCAGTTGATATATAAAAAAAGTTTTGGAATACCCCTTTAAATACAATAGAGCACTATAAAATATGTATATTTGTAAATACATTCAATAATTTTTTTCATTGATTTAACTTAATCACCTGTATAGGAGTGGCCACTAGGGGTCCTCACAAAAGAGGCGCACGCCAATCTCTGCCTGTCGCTATATGAAAACCACAGTGGCAACGCTCCTGGTCAGTCGGAATACAGGAAGTGAGGGCGGGATTTAGAGAGCTCTGTGCGCGCTCCCGGCCTGTCACTCAGCAGGAGAAGCAGAGTGAGGCATGTATTCCCGTGCCGGGCTGCAGCTGCTCGTCCGTCACAGGTACTGCCTGGGGCTATAGCTCTATCCCAGTCAGAGTCACAACTGGCTGTGATTTGTAGTCCCATTATGGAATATGTAAGAGGAGCAGAGGATTTATATATATTACAAATCCCAGCCAGTCGTGCAATGTGTAAGAGGAACAGAAGATAAGGAGATCAAGAAAGGAAAGGGTTACAGTGCAGTCTGCAGTGATTGGCTGACTGCCAGGCTTGCTCCTGTGACTCACAGTAAGGGAGGAAGTTCAGTCATGTAGAGTGAGGGCAGAAGAGGGACACGCCCCCTCCCTGCCTGAGAGAAGATGAGAATCCAAACGGCAACTGATGTAAGCTGTTTTTACTAGAAATATAGGTGCTAAAAAAAAAAAAAAATGTTATACATAAATCTTAGATGTATATGATCAGGGTGTGGTACTGAGTAACAACAGTTTTTTATTTTTTGGGGGATATGATAGGTACTCTTTAAAAGGAACCAGTCAGCAGATTTTAGCATATATAACACTTTGCAACATGTTATATGCTAACATCATTATCCTGACCATCCCCGGGGGACGTTTGTGCCCCCAGGGATGATGAAGATATTAAGTTATAAAGTCCCGCCCGGCAAGTAGCCCCTGGGCAGGGACTTCTACTTACCAGCACCCATTGCTCTGGCCATGTCCCCGCCCCAAGCGTTATGTATGCTAAAATCTGCTGATTGGTTCCCTTTAAAAAGGGTACTCTGCTCTAAACATGTTATCCCCTATCCAAAGGATAGGGGATAAGACATTAGATCGCGGGGGTCCCGCCGCTGTGGACCCCTGTTATCTCCGGGCCGGCAGCAGCATCCGGAACACGGAAGCTTGCAGCTTCTGCATTAATGACGTCACGCCACGCCCCTTCCATTCAGATCTATGGGAGGGGGTGTGATGGCTAGTATATAGCCATCACACCTCCTCCCATAGAGGTGAATCGAGGGGGCGTGGTGGCCGGCATCGTCAGTCATCAGGCACGGAGCGGAGTTCCCTCGATGCACCGATTGATTGAGGTGCTGCAGCAGAGATCGCTGGGTCCTCAGTGGTGGGACCCCCTTGATCTAACATCTTATCCCCTATCCTTTGGATAAAGGATAAGAGGTTTACAGCGGAGTACCCCTTTAAACCCTATTTACAGAACAGGGGATAAGCGGGGATTTATAAAAACCTGTAAAGAGGCAGAGTTTCCCAGTTGCCCATAGCAACCAATTAGCTTGCTTCTTACATTCTTAACAAGGCCTTTTAAAATGAAAGAAGCAATCTGATTGGTTGCTCTGGGCAACATTCCCTCTCCACAGGTTTTGATAAATCTCTCCCTAAGTGTCTAATCATGGGGAGGTCCGATCGCTGGAATCACCATAATCTGCAGAACAGGCCCAGCTCTCCCTGAGCTTGGAGCGGTGGGAGCGGCACTGTCTATGTGAGCACCAGAGATACATGAGCTCTGTACTTGTGTATCTCCGGTGCTCCCATAAACGATGCATAGAGCACGTATTGACCTCACTGCTCCATGCAAAGGAGAGCAGGGCTTGTTCTACAGATTGCAGTGATTCCAGCAGCACCCCCCACAATGAGACACTTATCCCCTATCTTGTAAATAGGGGTTATGTTCTAAAGTACTGGAGTACCCCTTTATGTTCCATAATCCAAAACAGTTAGTGAGCTGCTCTAAAGAAAGTCAAGTCAGTACTAACCGGAAGGCATTTTGTGGAGTGAGTGGGCTTACTAAGAGACATTCCCATAATTTTGCCGTCTTGCTCTTGTAAAGTAAGACCCGACCATCTTCTTTAATCCGTTGGCAGCCAACATAGTCCGAAAGTGGCACCTCCCGCACTCGATAAGGATTGGTAAACAGGTTGCCCACGGCACTCACAGTATTCATTAACTTTCCAAAGAACTCCATGGAAATAACTAGAAAAAAAAAAGACATCAGAGGTAGTAATAATAATAAAAAGAGGTGGCTCTCCAATAGTCAGTCAGAGGAGCAGAATTATCAAACTCATCCATGAGGACGTCTGCCCCACCATGTAGGAATTAAATATGGGGTTTGTCACCTAATGAGATATTGCTGTAGATTCACTGTAGATTTCAATGATCTAACTTAGGTCAGCTAGTTTCTCCTGTCGCCATCAGGAACTTCAGTATTCTCCTTTCTCCTGAAAGCTCCCTTGTACTCTTGTACTTGTAGTGGACATTGGAAACCCAGTCAGTAAAGAGGGATGGCTAGGTGTACTTGACTCTTCTCTCTAGCTCGAACATGACTAAGGACAGTTGAGCAGAGCCTTATATGGACTTCCTTCATCCATACCTGCCATGTGATGTAGGACCTTAAAAGGGGTACTCCGCTGCTAAACATGTTATCCCCTATCCAAGGGACAGGGGATAACATGTATGATCACAGGGGACCAACCAATGGGGACCCCAACAATCTCTGCCACGTCACCCCAGTCATCCAGTGCACGGAGTGAACTCCGTGCAGTGCCGGACGACTGGCGAACACAGCCGCCATGCTCCCTCCCATAGAAATAAATGGAGGGGGCGTGGCTTGATGTCACAATCACAGAAGCCCCAGGCTTCTGTGACCGTAATGCAGCAGCGATGGCCCAGCCCGGAACATCCGACATGTTATCATGTGATAACATGTATAAGGGCGGAGAACCCCTTTGAAGAAGAACTAACTCTAAGGCTAAGTTTCTACTTTTTTTTTTTTTTTGGGGGGGGGGTTTGGGGACGCCAAGAAAAACGCCAATTCTGCCGCATGGCGTTTTTTCAGCCAAAAAACGCCGCGGCCAGATGTTAGCTGAAAATCAATTAGAAATCACTAAATTCTTTTTTCACTTGGCATTTTCAGTTTGGCATTTTTTTTTAATCCTTTTGGCGTTTTTTCACTTATTTTTTGGCGTTTTTCAGCTCCTTGGCGGTTTTGCTAAATCGCAGCACGTTGAGCCACTGGCATTTTTCCCCCTGAAATAGTGGTGATTCCCTCCCATACAAGGCTATGAGAGTAAAAAAACACCAAGAAAAACACCATGTGGGTTTTAACTTTTGCGTTTTTTTCAGGCAGTTTTTGTTCTCTTTTGGACTTTAGCGATCCAAAAAAAAGTGATGGAGATACCTTTTCTAATAAAATTTCGTAGGGTACCATTACAAAAAAAATTATAAAAAAAAGATACAGTAGTGATGGAAAAAATTGTATTTAACAAAATTTAGCTTTTTTACAACAAAATTTTTATTAATTTTTCAACAGGGATCAATTTATGTGGGCGGGCGGGGACCTAAATATGTAGCCGACAATAATAAAAATGTAGTGTGTGTGTTTTTCACTTTTTATTCTTTATTTTTTAGGTGGTACTACTACTCCCAGCATGGAGCACACTGTTCCATGATGGGAGTAGTAGTTCCTGTACTAAATGACAGATCGCCCCGGGTTCCATTGCGATCTTTCTGTATAATGTATAAATGCAGCCTGCCGCTCTTCTATGGTCTCCAGCTCTGCGGTATATATACACCTATTCATATTTTCCGCAGAGAGCTGTGATTGGCCAGATGGTTCCAGCCAATCATAACTCTCTGTGGGAAATAGGAATGTGTGTATATATACACACGTTAGTGCAGGGGACCATAGAAGAGCCGCCGCCTGCATCTATACATTATGCAGGAGGATCACAGCGGGTGTCAGGAATGATCATCTTTCCTTAACTGCAGGTACTACAGCTCCCAACATGCATCCCCCATGATGGGAGTAGTAGTACCTGCAGTTAAGGACAGATGACAGCGGGTATCACTCCTGACATCCGCTGTGATCTTCCTATCTATTGCAGAGATGTGGAGCGGCTCTATACAGCGCTCACATCTCTGCACTATACTCCGGCCAGTGATGTGAATAGAACATCGCTCATTCATATTTCCCTCAGAGCTGTGATTGGCTACAACCATCCGGCTAATCCACACTCTGGGCGGAAAATATGAATGAGTGATGTTCTATTCACATCACTGGCCGGAGTATAGTGCAGAGATGTGAGCGCTGTATAGAGACGCTCCACAACTCTACTATATTATGGACGATCGCATCGGGCTATATGTCTATTAGTACAGGTACTACTACTCCCATCATGGAACAGTCTGTTCCAACTGGGAGTAGTAGTACTACCTAAAAAATTTCAAAAAAAAATAGAGAAAAAAAAGTGAAACACACACTTCATTAAAAATGAATTAAAAATGTTGTTATAAAAAATATTAATTTTGTTAAATACATTTTTTTTCCCCCATCACTACTGCATCCTTTTTTTTGTTTGGTACCCAACAAAGCCAAAAAGGGGCCAAAAATGCAATTTCTACACAAATGAAAAAACGGCAAAAAAAAGCCAGAAAAAATGCAAGACGCAGGAAATTGCACTGGAGTTTTTTCAGGCGTTTTTGTCAAACCAAAAAACGCAGGACAAATGAAACAAGTAGAAACTTAGCCTAAAGTGACCTCTGCATCACATGTGTATGTAGGTTGGTTAACCCTTGTGTTACCTTGCAGAGTCAACGTTACCTGGTAAAAAACACAATTGGGGAGATTTATCAAAACCTGTGCAGAGGAAAAGTTGAACAGTTGTCCATAGCAACCAATCAGATCGCTACTTTCATTTTCAAAAGGCCTTTGAAAAATGAAGAAAAAAAAAAAAAAAGTTATTTGGGCAACTGGTCTACTTTTCCTCTGCACAGGTTTTGATAAATCTCCCCAATAAGACTCTTACATAGAATAAAGACATAAGAGTTCACTCACCAACCAGCCTAAACCCTGTTGCAGGATAATACAATTAGAAAAAAGATGTCTGAACCTAGAGATTCCTCGGTACTGGCGACTGTCAGGTGTGTATGTTGGCCTACAACTCCCCAGACAGACGGCATCAGTGAAGATATAGTTGGACATGTAGGATTTCAAATGCCCAATCTCTTTGTTCTCTTGAGAGATAAACTACCGCTGGAGTAGTCTGACAGCAGCTTACCCCTTTTCTCTCCCTTTACAACACAAATGCCCCGTAAAACTGAATGTCCATGTGTATGGAGGAATTGGGAGAAATCACTGTTGGATAAACGGATGACAGCTATCGCACATGTATGGCACCATAAAGGGATATTCCAATATAACTAAATTGATATGTTGCTGCAGACAGGATAACAATAAGTTACATACTTACCTGTCTTTTTCAGTGATTGAATGAGCGGTCAGGTCCTCGTCTCTCAATTTGCAAAGTCGCTGGACTGGAGCTGCTGGGGGCCCACAAGTCTTCTCAGCAGGACCTGACCGCTCATTCAATGAGTGAAATAGGACACCAATATGGCCGGTGATTGGATAAGCGGGAAAGTCCTGCTGAGAAGTCTCGTCTGGAACTTGCTGAACTGGAGCTGTTTGGGGAACAATGTAGGTAAGTTTGACTTATAATTTCGCAGAAAAAACAATAAAAGAAAAAAGCATGAAAGGCACTGCACTCTATCACCTCGTACACACTGGCCCTCATTTACTTAGACAATCGGGTTGTAAGTCTTTGTTGCTTTCTTACCCGACTGCTTTTTCCCCTGGTATTTATTATTATGTCGCATCCTGTTTGTCGCACGTGGGTTTTGTTGGTTTTGGTTTCCAACTCCTCTGAGCTGTCGGGAAAAAATCCACAACAATTCAACATATTCGGGTTGGAAACCTTTATAAATACGTGGGAAAGCTCAGAAATGTCGGGTTACGCCCCTTTTTCGGGTTTGGGAGAATCCACATCGGGTCCGTCGGGAAAAAATTTCACATCGTGTCACAGACTGGCGCACGATGTCTGCGACATGGCGCAGACAAAGATGCGACAAAAAAAAACGACAAAACAAGTCGGGTTTAGAATAGTAAATGAGGGCCACTGCGTCAGAGTAGAAAGATCTGCAATCAGCCAGGAAAACAATTAACCCCTTCCCGCAGAATGTCATATATAAACGCCGGGTTGTGCAGTGCGTTCGCGCATCCCGGCGTTTATAAATGACATGCAGTTAACCCGGCGATGCGCAGCATCGCACGGGTTAACTGGCAGAAGTCCCGCTGTTTCCAGCAGGGGACAACTTCTGCTTCACCCCCAGGACCATCAATTGATGGTCCTGGTCAGCGATCACTGTGATTGGTCCCTGTGGACCAATCACAGTGATCTGGGGTGAAAGTTCAGATCCCCCGCACTGCCCGCCCCTGGAAGTCGGGCAGAACGGGGGACGAAGACTGCAGGGGCTCGCGGGGACCTGCGGCACACGGGGGGGAACAGGAGGGGACCGGCGGACTTACCTGATGCAGCGGCGGGACCGAGGAGCAGCGCGGGACCGGCCACGTGGACGAGCAGCGACGGGTAAGTATGTGGTCCTCAGAGGCAGCAGTGAAGATCTTCACTGCTGCTTCTAGGAGTCTGAAAACTACAACTCCCAGCATGCCTAGACAGCCTTTGGCTGTCTGGGCATGCTGGGAGTTGTAGTTTTGCAACATCTGGAGGGCCTCAGTTTGGAGACCATTGTATAATGGTCTCCAATCTGTGCTCTTCCAGCTGTTGCAAAACTACAACTCCCAGCATGCACTGACTGTCCAGGCATGCTGGGAGTTTTAGTTCAGCAACATCTGGCCCTTCAGATGTTGCCGTACTACAACTCCCAGCATGCCCTTCAGCTGTCTGGGCATGCTGGGAGTTGTAGTTTTGCAACAGCTGGAGACACACTGGTTGGGAAACATTGTTTCTAACTCAGTGTTTCCTAACCTGTGTGCCTCCAGCTGTTGCAAAACTATAACTCCCAGCATGCACTAAAAGACCATGCATGCTGGGAGTTGTAGTTTTGCAACATCTGGAGGGCCCCAGTTTGGAGACCATTGTATAATGGTCTCCAATCTGTGCTCTTCCAGCTGTTGCAAAACTACAACTCCCAGTATGCACTGACTGTCCAGGCATGCTGGGAGTTTTAGTTCAGCAACATCTGGCCCTTCAGATGTTGCCGAACTACAACTCCCAGCATGCCCTTCAGCTGTCTGGGCATGCTGGGAGTTGTAGTTTTGCAACAACTGGAGACACACTGGTTGGGAAACATTGTCTGTTTCTAACTCAGTGTTTCCTAACCTGTGTGCCTCCAGCTGTTGCAAAACTATGACTCCCAGCATGCACTAACAGACCATGCATGCTGGGAGTTGTGGTTTTGCAACAGCTGATGCAAGCCCCCGCCCCGCCACCCCCGTGAATGTACAGGGTACATTCACATGGGCGAGGCTTTTACAGTGGGTTTCTCGCATCTTGAGATGCAGCAAATTTTGCGCTGGGAAACTCGCTGTAATCCAGCGCCCATGTGACTGTACCCTAAAAACACTACATTACACCTACACAAAATAAAATAAAAAGTTAAAAACACTACATATACACATACCCCTACACAGCCCCCCTCCCCCAATAAGAACGTCCGGTACGCCACTGTTTCCAAAGCAGAGCCTCCAGCTGTTGAAAAACAACAACTCCCAGTATTGTCGGACAGCCGTTGACTGTCCAGGCATGCTGGGAGTTTTGCAACAGCTGGAGGCACCCTGTTTGGGAATCACTGGCGTAGAATACCCCTATGTCCACCCCTATGCAAATCCCTAATTTAGGCCTCAAATGCACATGGCGCTCTCACTTTGGAGCCCTGTCGTATTTCAGGGCAACAGTTTAGGGCGACATATGGGGTATCGCCGTACTCGGGAGAAATTGCGTTACAAGGTTTGGGGGGCTTTTTCTTCTTTAACCCTTCATGAAAAGGAAATGTTGGGGTCTACACCAGAATGTTAGTGTAAATTTTTTTTATTTTTTACACTAACATGCTGATGTTGCCCTATACTTTACATTTTCACAAGAGGTAAAAGGGAAAAAAGCCCCCCAAAATTTGTAACGCAATTTCTCCCGACTACAGAGATACCCCATATGTGAGGGCAAAGTGCTCTGGGGGCGCACAACAAGGCCCAGAAGGGAGAGCGCACCATGTACATTTGAGGTGATTTGCACAGGGGTGGCTGATTGTTACAGCGGTTTTGACAAACGCAAAAAAACCAAAACCCCACATGTGACCCCATTTCGGAAACGACACCCCTCACGGAATGTAATGAGGGGTGCAGTGAGAATTTACCCCCCACAGGTGTCTGACGTATCTTTGGAACAGTGGTCCATGAAAATGAAAACTTGTACAGCCCACTGTTCCAAAGATCTGTCAGACACCAGTGGGGGGCAAATGCTCACTGTACCCCTTGTTACGTTCCTCAAGGGGTCTAGTTTCCAAAATGGTATGCCATGTGTGTTTTTTTTTGCTGTTCTGGCACCTTAGGGGCTTCCTAAATGCGACATGCTCCCCGAGCAAAATTTGCTCTCAAAAAGCCAAATATGACTCCTTCTCTTCTGAGCATTGTAGTTCGCCCATAGTGCACTTCAGGTCAACTTATGGGGTACCTCCATACTCAGAAGAGATGGGGTTACAAATTTTGGGGAGTATTTTCTGCTATTAACCCTTGCAAAAAGGTGAAATTAGGGGGGAAACACACATTTTAGTGGAAATTTTTTTTTTTTTTTTTACATATGCAAAAGTCATGAAACACCTGTGGGGTAATAAGGCTCACTTTATTCCTTATTACATTCCTCAAGGGGTCTAGTTTCCCAAATGGTATGCCATGTGGGTATTTTTTGCTGTTCTGGCACCATAGGGGCTTCCTAAATGCGACATGCCCCCCGAGCAAAATTTGCTCTCAAAAAGCCAAATATGACTCCTTCTCTTCTGAGCATTGTAGTTCACCCATAGTGCACTTCAGGTCAACTTATGGGGTACCTCCATACTCAGAAGAGAAGGGGTTACAAATATTGGGGGGTATTTCCTGCTATTAACCCTTGGAAAAATGTGAAATTTGGGGGGAAACACACATTTTAGTGAAAAAAAATAATTTTTTTTTACATATGCAAAAGTCGTGAAACACCTGTGGGGTATTAAGGCTCACTTTATTCCTTGTTACGTACCTCAAGGGGTCTAGTTTCCAAAATGGTATGCCATGTGAGGGTTTTTTGCTGTTCTGGCACCATAAGGGCTTCCTAAATGCAACATGCCGCCAAAAAACATTTCAGAAAAACGTACTCTCCAAAATCCCCTTATCGCTCTTTCCCTTCTGAGCCCTCTACTGCGCCCGCCGAACACTTTACATAGACATATGAGGTATGTGCTTACTCGAGAGAAATTGGGCTACAAATATAAGTATACATTTTCTCCTTTTACCCCTTGTAAAAATTTAAAAATTGGGTCTACAAGAACATGCGAGTGTAAAAAATGAAGATTGTGAATTTTCTCCTTCACTTTGCTTCTATTCCTGTGAAACACCTAAAGGGTTAAAATGATGACTGAATGTCATTTTGAATACTTTGGGGGGTGCAGTTTTTATAATGGGGTCTTTTGTGGGGTATTTCTAATAAGAAGACCCTTCAAATCCACTTCAAACCTGAACTGGTCCCTGAAAAATAGTGAGTTTGAAAATTTTGTGAAAAATTGGAAAATTGCTGCTGAACTTTGAAGCCCTCTGGTGTCTTCCAAAAGTAAAAACTCGTCACTTTTATGATGCAGACATAAAGTAGACATATTGTATATGTGAATAAAAAAATTTTTTATTTGTAATATACATTTTCCTTACAAGCAGAGAGCTTCAAAGTTAGAAAAATGCAAAATTTTCAAATTTTTCATCAAATTTTAGGATTTTTCACAAGGAAAGGATGCAAGTTACCACAAAAATTTACCACCATGTTAAAGTAGAATATGTCACGAAAAAACAATCTCGGAATCAGAATGATAACTAAAAGCATTCCAGAGTTATTAATGTTTAAAGTGACAGTGGTCAGATGTGCAAAAAACGCTCTGGTCCTTAAGGCCAAAATGGGCTTGGTCCTGAAGGGGTTAAAAGGATAACCCCAGCGATCTCCTGAAAGGTGCCCCGGCTCCCTGCATGAAACTAGAATTTTCGACCACAGCACGAAGCTGCGGCCACCACGCCCCCTCTATGCAGTCAGAGATTGCAGAAAGCAGCACTCCGGCTCTCCCTTAGAGCTGCATGAAGGGGGCGTGACGGTCGCCGCTTTCTGCGGTGGTTGAAAATGCTTGTTTTATGCAGGGAACCGGGGCACCATTCGGGAGATCGCAGGGAGCCCCAGAGGTCGGACAACCCGCGATCCAACACTTATCCCCTATCCTAAGGATAAGTTGTTACATCCCTGAGGGGACCGGCGGCAGGCAAGTGCAGGAGACAGCTTTGGCATCAGTGAAGATCGTTGTAAAGTGATCTTCACTGCTGCTTCTAGGAGTTTCTAAACTACAACTCCCAGCATGCCCAGACAGCCTTTGGCTATCCGGGCATGCTGGGAGTTGTAGTTTTGCAACATCTGGAGGGACACAGTTTGGAGATCACTGTGCAGTGGTCTCCAATCTGTGCTCTTCCAGATGTTGCAAAACTACAACTCTCAGCATGCCCAGACAGTCCAGGCATGCTGGGAGTTGTAGTTCTGTAACATCTGGCCCTTCAGATGTTGCCAAACTACAACTCCCAGCATGCCTGAGCAGTCTGGGCATGCTTGGAGCTGAAGTTTTGCAACATCTGGGGGGCTACAGTTCTACACAGTGGTCTCCAAACTGTCCTCCTCCAGTTGTTGCAAAACTACAACTCCCAGCATGCCCTTCGGCTGTCTGGGCATGCTGGGAGTTGTAGTTTTGCAACAACTGGAGGCACACTGGTTGGGAAACATTGTGTGTTTCCTAACTCAGTGTTTCCAACCCCTGTGCCTTCACCTGTTGCAAAACTATAACTCCCAGCATGCATTGGCAGACCATGCATGCTGGGAGAAGTTTTATTTATTATTTTTTTTTTTATTTGCAACAGTTGGAAGCACACGGGTTGGGAAACACTGAGTTAAGTAACAAACTCCCAGGGTTTTGCAACCAGTGTGCCTCCAGCTGTTGCATAACTACAACCCCCAGCATGCACAGACAGGCAAAGGGAATGCTGGAAGTTGTAGTAGCAGGCCTCCAGCTGCTGCATAACTACAAGTCCCAGCATGCCCTTCTGCTGTCACTGCATGCTGGGAGTTTTAGTTCTGCAACAGCTGGAGGTTCCCCCCAATTTGAATGTACAGGGTACATTCACATGGGCGGGCGTTTACAGCGAGATTCTCGCTGCAAGTTTGACATGCAGCATATTTTCCGCTGCAGCTCTAACTCCCAGCAGGAAACTCGCTGTGAATCCCCGCCTGTGTGAATGTACCCTAAAAACCCTACACTACACAAAATAAGTAGTAAAACAATACATATACACCTACACAGTCCCCTCCCCAATAAAAATGAAAATCATCTGGTACGGCACTGTTTCCAAAAACAGAGCCTCCAGCTGTTCAGAAACAACAACTCCCAGTATTGCCAGACAGCTATTGACTGTCCAGGCATGCTGGGAGTTTAGCAACAGCTGGAGGCACCCTGTTTGGGAATCACTGGTGTAGAATACGCCTATGTCCACCCCTATGCAAATCCCTAATTTAGGCCTTTAATGCGCATGGCACTCTCTCACTTCAGAGCCCTGTCATATTTCAAGAAAACAGTTTAGGGCCACATATGGGGTATTTCCGTACATATGGCCTTTTTCCTCCTTTTACCCCTTATGAAAAGGTAAAGTTAGGGTCTACACTAGCCTGTTAGTGTAATTTTTTTTTATTTTTAACACTAACTTGCTGGTGTTGCCCCACACTTTATTTTCACAAGAGGTAAAAGGGAAAAAAAGACACCCAAAAATTTGTAACGCAATTTCTCCCGAGTACGGAAATACCCCATATGTGGACATAAAATGCTCTGCGGACGAACAACAAGGCTCTGGAGTGAGAGCGCCATGTATATTTGAGATCTAGAGAGAGGGAGGAAGGCGCCTCATGTGCGGGATCAGTAGATCTTGTAGGTGGGGGTAGGGGACGATAATTCCCAAGCCGCTTACCAAAGTTGGTTGTGCGCCCACACACAACAAGGTAAAGAGCAGAAGAGATATAGAAGAAGGTCCACTGCAGCCCTCCTGGGTAAGAGTAAAATCAAAACCGAATGACCAGGGAGTCAGGAGTTTGTCTGGCACAGAGAGGAACCATCAGGCAGCCAAGTAAAATCAATGGATTTATTAGATGCAACGCGTTTCGCTGCGCATGCGCAGCTTCATCAGGCATGACAAGAGAAGGCTGGTAACAGATATATATACCTCCAGGAATTAACCATTAGAGTACTTTTTGAAAGAGTTGTTACATAAAATTACATATCCACATATAAATGTGACAATGTATGAATTATTTATATCTATTTATATATTTTTCATACATTGTCACATTTATATGTGGATATGGAATTTTATGTAACAACTCTTTCAAAAAGTACTCTAATGGTTAATTCCTGGAAGTATATATATCTATCTGTTACCAGCCTTCTGCATGCGCAGCGAAACGCGTTGCATCTAATAAATCCATTGATTTTACTTGGCTGCCTGATGGTTCCTCTCTGCACCAGACAAACTCCTGACTCCCTGGAAATTGGGTTACAAATTTTGGGGGTCATTTTCTCCTTTTACCCCTTGTAAAAATTCAAAAACTGGGTCTACAAGAACATGCGAGTGTAAAAAATGAAGATTTTGAATTTTCTCCCTCACTTTGCTGCTATTCCTGTGAAACACCTAAAGGGTTAACACACTTACTGAATGTCATTTTCAATACTTTTTTAATAATGCAGTTTTTATAATGGGGTCATTTATGGGGTATTTCTAATATGAAGACCCCTCAAACCAACTTAAAAACTGAACTGGTCCCCGAAAAATTCCAATTTTGAAAATTATTTGTAAAATTGGAAAATTGCTGCTGAACTTTTAAGCCCTCTGATGTCTTCCAAAAGTAGAAACACGTCAATTTTATGATGCAAATATAAAGTAGACATATTGTATATGGGAATCAATATATAATTTATTTGGGATGTCTATTTTCCTCACAAGCAGAGAGCTTCAAAGTTAGAAAAATGCAAAATTTTTGCATGAAATTTTGGAATTTTTCACCAAGAAATTATGCAAGTATCGACGAAAATTTACCACTATGATAAAGTAGAATATGTCATGAAAAAAAACAATCTTAGAGTCAAACTCATAAGTAAAATCATCCCAGCGTTATTAAAGGATGTACCCCGGGATAGGAAACTTGCCCGTCATATTGCCGGCAGTAAAAAATAAAAAATAAAGAGGTACATACCTTCCTTCGCTCCCCCGGTGCCTCTGGTAACCGGCTCCTGTCTCCGCTGCGATCCTCTTCCTGGTTGCCGGTGGTCGACGAGTCATACTGCACACAGCCAATCACCGTCCACAACTTAGTCCCGCCTCGGCCGGCGATATTTTGGCCACCCTCCAACCAATCCTCCAAATCCCAGAATGTTCACACTCACCAGTGTTTCCCAACCAGAGCGCCTCCAGCTGTTACAAAACTGCAACTCCCAGCATGCCCGGACAGCCGTTGGCAGCAGCTGGAGGCACCCGATTGGGAAACACTGACCTATACTATATACTACTATATAGTCCAACATGCTGGGAGTTGTAGTTCTGCAGCAGCTGGAGGCACCCCTGGTTGGGAAACACTGACCTATACTATATACTACTATATAGTCCAACATGCTGGGAGTTATAGTCTTCGTTTGTGGCAGCAGCTGAGCCACAGGCTGTATCAGGGCATGCTGGGACTTGTAGTTAGTAACTAACTGAAACTCCTGAATTTAATTTAAAAAAAAGCGATCAAAAAGTCACATCAAAACAAAAATGGTACTGTTAAAAACTACAGATCAGCGCGCAACGAGTCCTCAAACAGGCCCATATAAGGAAAAATAAAAACACTATTGTCAGTATAGGACAAAATTTCCCCCCCGCATATATGTATCCTGTGATGTCACGTATATATATTTAATTATGTAAATTAGCCTGCCCAGTATTTTTTATTTTTATTTTTTGCAAGAAAGGTGGCAACCCTATGCCCACCCGATGACGTCGGTCTCTATAGGTATATTACCGGCACTGTCATCGTCGGTAGGCCCGGTCCGATGAAGTAGGCACGCCCCACGAAACAGCTGTCACACCGTTTTGGTCCGGTGTCCGCGCCTCCTGCTGTAGCATGCAAGGTCTTAAGAACATGGCACATTAAAAAGATCTGGTTTGCACAGAAGTCCTGGTGAGTGCTATCTATACCTCCTTTTTCACTGTCCATATGATTTGTAATTTATTTTTAATCCTATCTGCAGCAACATATCAATTTTGTTATAATTTAAAGGGGTACTCCAGTGCTTAGACCTCTTATCCCCTATCCAAAGGATAGGGGATAAGATGCCTGATCGCGGGAGTCCCGCCGCTGGGGACCCCTGGGATCTTGCACGCGGCACCCTGTTTGTAATCAGTCCCCGGAGCGTGTTCGCTCCGGGTCTGATTACCGGCGACCACACGGCAGGTGGTGTGTGACGTTACGCCTCCGCCCCCGTGTGACGCCATGCCTCCGCCCCCGTGTGACATCACGCCTCCGCCGGCCGTGTGGTCGCCAGTAATCAGGCCCAGAGTGAACACGCTCCTGGGACTGATTACAAACGGGGTGCCGCGTGCAAGATCCCAGGGGTCCCCAGCTGCGGGACTCCAGCGATCAGACATCTTATGCCCTATCCTTTGGATAGGGAATAAGAGGTCTAAGCACCGGAGAACCCCTTTAAATCTGCATAGGCTGAAGGAGAGAAGGAAATAGGGGGACATGATCTAGACCTTTAAATAAATAAATATAGAGATCTATATCTCTATAGATAGTTATAGATCTATCTATATATTATATACACACACACACATGGCCGTAAATGTTGGCACCCCTGAAGTTTTTCTAGAAAATGAAGTATTTCTCACAGAAAAGGATTGCAGTAACACATGTTTTGCTATACACATGTTTATTCCCTTTGTGTGTATTGGAACTAAACCAAAAAAGGGAGGGAAAAAAGCAAATTGGACATAATGGCCCTCATTTACTATTGTAAACCCGACTTCTTTTGTCGGGTTTTTTTGTCGCATCTTTGTCTGCGCCATGTCGCAGACATAGTGCGCCAGTCTGCGACACGATGCAACATTTTTTCCCGACAGACCCAATGTGGATTCTCCCAAACCCGAAAAAGGGGCGTAACCCGACATTTCTGAGCTTTCCCACGTATTTATAAAGGTTTCCAACCCGAATTTGTTGAATTGTTGTGGATTTTTTCCCCGACAGCTCAGAGGAGTTGGAAACCAAAACCAACAAAACCCACGTGCGACAAACAGGATGCGACATAATAATAAATACCAGGGGAAAAAGCAGTCGGGTAAGAAAGCAAGATAGACTTACAACCCGATTTTCTTAGTAAATGAGGGCCAATGTCACACCAAACTCCAAAAATGGTCTGGACAAAATTATTGGCACCCTTTTAAAATTGTGGAAAAATAAGAATGTTTCAAGCATGTGATGCTCCTTAAAGGGGTACTCCACCCCTAGACATATTTTTCCCTATGCAAAGGATAGGGGATAAGATGTCTGATCGCGGGGGTCCTGCCCCTGGGGACCCCCGCAATATAGCATGTAGCACCCACCTGTATCTGCTTCCAGCAGCGCTGGAGGTTCTGGCTCCCGACCACGGGAACGGAATATCTCCGTTCCCGTGTGATGTCATGCCCCGCCCCCTCAATGCAAGTCTATGGGAGTGGGCGTGACAGCCGTCCTTTGGATAGGGGATAAGATGTCTAGGGGTGGCGTACCCCTTTAAGGGTACGTTCACACAAGCAGATCCCCAGCATGTATTACGCTGCAGATCCGCCAATGAAGGACCTCTGTATGCTGCCTTTACAGGTGCCTGCTCGGAGCAGCAATCCGCTGCTACAAGCAGACACACTGCAATGTGCGAGTTGCCGAGCACATGCACAGTATACTCGCACATCGCAGCAGCTCTCGGCCTAGCTCATAGAGCTGGGGGAGCACCTGCAATGTGTGAGAGTATACCGCGCATGCGCAGCAACTCGCACATCGCTTCAGTGTGTCTTATTGTAGCGGCTGTTGCTTCTCCGAGCAGGCACCTGTAAAGGCAGCATACAGCGGCCCTTCAACAGCGGATCCGCAGCGTAAAATACGCTGGGGATCTGCTCATGTGAACGTACCCTTAAACTCACCTGGGGGCAATATAAAAATCACACCCAAAAGCAGATAAAAAAGGAGAGAAGTTCACTTCGTCTTTGCATTGTGCATCTGTGTGTGCCACACTAAGCACGGACAACAGAAAGAGGAGAAAAGTACTGTCTGAGGACTTGAGAACCAAAATTGTGGAAAAATATTAGTACTGATAGTGGATAAGCAGCCTCAAACAAGTTCCAAAGATATTCAAGCTGTCCTGCAGGCTCAGGGAGCATCAGTGTCAGCGCGAACTATCCGTTGACATTTAAATGAAATGAAACGCTATGTCAGGAGGCCCAGGAGGACCCCACTGCTGACACAGAGACATAAAAAAGCAAGACTACATTTTGCCAAAATGAACTTGAGTAAGACAAAACCCTTCTGGGAAAACATCTTGTGGACAGATGAGACCAAGATAGAGCTTTTTGGTAAAGCACATCATTCTACTGTTTACCGAAAACGGAATGAGGCCTACAAAGAAAAGAACACAGTACCTACAGTGAAATATGGTGGAGGGTCAATGATGTTTTGGGGTTTTGCTGCCTCTGGCACTAGGTGCCTTGAATGTGTACAGGGCATCATGAAATCTGGGGGTACAGCCCAGTGTCAGAAAGTTGGGTTTGCATCCGAGATCTTGGGTCTTCCAGCAAGACAATGACCACAAACATACATCAAAAAGCCCCCAAAAATGGATGACAGCAAAGCGCTGGAGAGTTCTGAAGTGGCAGCAATGAGTCCAGATCTAAATCCCATTGATCACCTGTGGAGAGATCTTAAAATTGCTGTTGGGAAAAGGCGCCTTCCAATAAGAGAGACCTGGAGCAGTTTGCAAAGGAAGAGTGGTCCAACATTCCGGCTGAGAGGCGTAAGAAGCTTATTGATGGTTATAGGAAGTGACTGATTTCAGTTATTTTTTCCAAAGGGTGTGCACCCAAATATTAAGTTAAGGGTGCCAATAATTTTATCCAGCCCATTTTTGGAGTTTGGTGTGACATTATGTCCAATTTGCTTTTTTTTTCCCTCCTTTTTTTTTTTTTTTTTTTTTGAGTTTAGTTCCAATACACACAAAGGGAATAAACATGTGTATAGCAAAACGTGTTACTGCAATCCTTTTCTGTGAGAAATACTTCATTTTCTAGAAAAACATCAACAGCCATGACTAATATATATATATATATATATATATATATATAATATATATATATTTCATATAATACACACAGAAGAATATATTTCTCACAGAAAAGGATTGCAGTAACATGTTTTGCTATACACATGTTTATTACCATATATATATATAACATTTTAAATCCCAACCTGTTACAATACAATTTCAATCATTCCCAACACCCGGGGCATGATGGGAGTTGCAGTTTTACAGCAGCTGAAGACCGACAAATTGCGATTGGCCAATTCCCTCAGCTGACAGGGTATGATGGGGGTTGTAGTTTAGTTTTGCAACAGCTGTTGAGCCGCAGGGATCAGTGATCTATATAGACTGATCAGTATACACCGGCTCATGGGTAGAACACGGAGCTGTCACTGCCCAGAAGGAGCCATTGTAGATCTATAGGTGGTCACGTGACGCTGTATTTCCCTATTCGCCATCAGCACTCACCTGCCGTCCGGCGGTCACACGCTTCTGTGCTGGGAAGACTTTGACAGCTGGGAAAAATCTTAACCAATCACGGCTCGCCTCCGGTCACGGTTAACCAATGAACGCTTAGAGAGGGCGGAACTTTCGTGGAGGCGGACCAATAGGCTGAGAGATCGCAGTCTATGAGTCTTGCGGCAATTCACGGCTGTAGTGATGTAACCGGTCGCTTGTCCTATATGATTAATGGCAGAGCGGCCATATTGGCAGATTAGTGGGAGGCTCAGCATCATCAGCCATCTTGGGTAAATGACGGGCGCCATCTTTACTGTGGGAAAGCCAACTTTTTTTTCCAGCAACGGGAATGGAAGGCACAATGGCGCAGTGTTGTTTTTTTTGTTGTTTTTTTTTTATAGTGATGCGTATGAATCATTATACGTAACTTTGCTGGGCTATCTGTGATTCCTTGGCTTGCCCAGGTGTGGTACAGCTACAACTACCAGCATACCCTGACAGCTGTAGGCATGCTGGGAGTTGTAGTATTGCAACAGCTGTGGAGTGGTGGTATTTAGAGCTGTGTTCTCCAATTAGCATGTCTCCAGCTGTTGCAAAACTACAACTCCCAGCATGCCCGAACAGCCGAAGGCTGGGAGTTGTAGTTTTGCAACAGCTTGAGGCACACTGGTTAGGAAACACCTATTTATATTTTCCGCTGCGGAAATTCTGCCTTGTGCACAATGCAGCAGAATCCCATTAAAAGCAACGAGACTCTGCTGCAACTAAATTTCTGAGCACCAATTTTTTTTTCACCCCATTCCGCTCAGAAAATCCGTCGTAAGAACGAGGTCATACACTAAGTTTCCACCTTTTTATTTTTTACCTGAAAGAAAAAAATAAATTAATAATTCTACAAAAAACTGCCCTGTTATTTTGCACTCCCAACATTCAGTTTTTGTGGCGTTGTAGTCTTGGTGTGTTTTGTTTCCCAATGTGTTTTTGTCATGAAAATTCATGTGATTCTTTCATCGTGTGACTCAAGATATTGTATTGAAGAAATGGGGGGGGGGGGAATGCCAGAAAAAAAACTCCACTGTTTTTAGTTTTTTTGTTTGTTTGTTTTAAATAAGTTTATGGGAGAAAAAAACGGCATAAAATAATGTCATTTGAGTTTAGCATTTGCATTTTTTCCTGCCATTTTTTTCACCCATTCTTCAAAAGAAATCTTAGAGTCACATGATGAAAGTGTCACATGACTTGTCATGTCAAAGAAAAAGCTAAAGAAAAAAACACAGACTAAATCCTGCTCTTTTTGAAAAAACACCACAAAAATTGCATATTGGGAGTGCAAAACAGCGAGTAGTTTTTTGTGGTGTTTTTACATGACAAAAAAATACCAGAATAAAAAAACTGTGTCTTTAAATTAGTAGTGCAGTGAAATATAACTTATCCCCTATCCAAAGGATAGGGGATAAGTTATAGATCGCGGTGGGTCCGAACGCTGGGACCCTCCACGATCTCCTGAATGGGGCCCCGGCAGCCGTTCCGACCCCTCAAGGAAGCAGCAGCTGACACGCCCCCTCCATGTATCTAAGGCATATGTCGCTCCTTGCGGGGTCAGCACGCCCCTTCCAGCAGACTGCCGGGGCCCTGTTCAGTAGATAGCAGGGGGGTCCCAGCTGTCGGACCCCCGTGATCTATAATCTGTCCCCTATCCTTTGGATAGGAGAAGTTATATTTCACTACAGAACTCCTTTAAAGGTGTAGTCTCATAAAGAAAAACATCCCCTATCTGCAGAACAGGGCCCCCCGCAATCTCCTGTATGGAGCCCTGCCTCTCCCCTGGAGTGGTGCTTCATGACCCCCGCCCGAAGTGGGGGGCTACCATGCCCCTTCCATATGTGAGAGCCAAAGATAGCTGAACAGCTTTCCCATAGAGATATATGGAGGGGGCGTGGTTGGCCCCCAATTCAGGCAGGGGTCATGAAGTGCTGCTCCAGGGGAGAGTCGGGGCCCGGTACAGGAGATTGAAAGGGCCACAGCACTCGGACCCCCTGCGATATAAAACTTATCCCCTTTCTTATGGATAGGGGATAAGTTTTTATCCATGAGACTTCTCCTTTAAAGAGGTACTCCTCCGCCCCCGTGTGATGTCACGCTCCGCCCCCTCAATGCAAGCCTATGGGAACTGTCACGCCCCCTCCAAAGGAGCTTGCATTGAGGGGGCGAAGGCGTGACGTCACAATGCTCTGTCCCCGTGATCGACAGTAATCAGACCCAGAGCGAACACGCTCCGGGGACTGATTCTAACGGGGTGCGGCGTGCGATCACGGGGGTCCCCAGTGGCGGGACCCCCGCGATCAGGCATCTTATCCCCTATCCTTTGGATAGGGGATAAGATGTCTAAGCATCGGAGTACCCCTTTAATGTGATCTAATAATGGAACCACTATTTTTTTTTGCAATATCTGCATCTTATATTCCTCTAATATCTAATACTGATAGGGACAGAGACTGATGTGAGTGATGACAGCTTCTGTACATGGCTGTGGAATATGTTGGTGCTATACAAATGAATAAAATAAATGATACATGTAGAGATTCTTTCTAGGACCGATCGGGGAATGCTCCGCCTAAATGCATTTCCAAGGGTATTCTGCCATAAGAATGAACATGCTCATTCTTTCAGCAGAGTCTGTGGTCAGGAATTTCTGTTACGGAACGTAGTGTGAATGATGCGGCAGAATTCCATTAAGAACAATAAGAGGCTGCTGCATTGTATTTTCCATGTGTGAATGAGCCCTTAGAATACAGGCAGTACCATCAGTACGGTAAATGTAGTACAGGTAGAGAATTTTAAGAGTACCTATCATGAGTACCTGTCACCAAATAAAACTTTTAATATAGTGTTCCTTGTGTAATTAGCAGACACTTTACCATTCACTTGCTTTTAAAATTATCAACATAAATATGTTTAAAATTTAATAAAAACTGCCACTAGGTGGCTTTTTTCTTTTCCTTGCCACAATTAATACAGTAAGTTTGGTCTTCTCCAGGCCTGGCAGGAGTCTGAACCCAGGAAGTGTTTCTCTGCACGGAGCTTGATTGACAGCTGCACAGAAAGTGAAAGCTCCACAGATTCTCACAGAAAGCTGCACAGACTGAAGGCGGCCGGGGAGCCTCACTGATAGCAACATAAACTGAAACATCCACAGAGCCGGAGTTCTTCTATTCATCACAGCACTGCAACAATGTGAGGGCAGAAGTTGTCCCCAGCAGGCTTCAGTGATGTCATGCCTGCTGGGAAATGCCCACTTTCTCCTGCTGGGAAATTGTGAAATGTAAGCAAGAAGAAAGGTATGATACACAGCTTTTTAAAGCTCTGAAATTTTGGTGTTAGGAGTAGTTAGGGCACATAGCCTGAGTAAGTTTAGAACAGTTTATTTTGTAACAAGTACTTTTGTAATGTTATAATCCTCCCAGTTCACTGCCCCCATCATGATAAATCACATTATTTATTTTTATTATTTTTTAGTTTTCTACCTTGATATTGCTCTGTATTTTCTGCTCAGTCTCAGTCAGATTCACAGACTGGGAAGGGGCGTTATCCAGCAGGCGTGACATTATCTGAAGCCATACAGGGGAAAACTTCCTTCCTCACTCTGCTACACACAGCCCAGAGCAGTTCAGTGTGTGAGATGAGCTATGATTGGCTAAGGCTGCACACACACACCCTTCCCCCCTCAGCACTCCAGACTGCATTTCCTGATTTTAGACTTTTGCCAGGCCAGCAGGAGTCCAAAGTCTGTGCAAGAGATAGGGGGAAATGTGCTCTGGACAAGTTGGGAGACACCTAGTGTCAGCTTTTTTTAAACACAAATAAAACATAGAAAACTTAATTTTCTTTTAAACAAAGTACATTAGAAAGATTTTTAAATTTACCATACGGAGTGCAATAGCTTAGTTTTAATGAGAGTGCCCATTTAACAAAACTTGTCCTACAGGATATTCCACTCAGAAATTCCGGTGTAGCAGAATCCCATTGCTATCAATAGGATTCCGTTGCTCAGTGCACACTGAAGAATTTCAGCAACAGAGATTGTGACGCCAAAAGAAAGATCTTGAGTGGAATACATCGGTTCTCTGTACTGTGTGAGTCCTGTTCATTACTAAAGGACTCGTGCACAGAACTTGCTGGACAAGGTTCCGTTGCCTCCGGAGCTGTCCACGCAGTGTGAGCTTCATCTCTCTTTGCAGGACAGTGTGAACTAGCCCTTACAACGGTGTTTCCCAACCAGGGTGCCTCCAGTTGTTGCAAAACAAACTACAATTGTAGTTGTAGTTTTGCAACAGCTGGAGGCACCCTGGTTGGAGAACCCTGGGTTACAGTTTAAATGTATCTTTACGAATTTGAGTGCTCTCACTACAGTATATTCTACCATGTTGCCCTCATAAATGCCAGCCAGTAAACTCGCCCACTACTTGCTGATTGGCCGCTCACGCCGCTCCATTATATGTACGTTTACAGTCATGGCCGTAAATGTTGGCACCCCTGAAATTTTTCAAGAAAATTAAGTATTTCTTACAGAAAAGGATTGCAGTAACACATGATTTGCTATACACATGTTTATTCCTTTTGTGTGTATTGGAACTAAACCAAAAAAGGAGGAAAAAAAGCAAATTGGACATAATGTCACCAAACTCCAAAAATGGTCTGGACAAAATTCATGGCACCCTTAACTTAATATTTGGTTGCCCACACTTTGGAAAAAAATAACTGAAATCAGTCGCTTCCTATAACATCAATAAGCTTCTTACACCTCTCAGCCGGAATGTTGGACCACTCTTTCTTTGCAAACTGCTCCAGGTCTCTCTTATTGGAAGAGCCTTTCCCCACAGCAATTTTAAAGGGGTATTACCGTGGAAAACATTTTTTTTTTTTTTTTAATCAACTGGTGCCAGAAAGTTAAACAGATTTGTAAATTACTTCTATTAAGAAATCTTAATCCTTCCAGTACTTTTTAGGGGCTATATACTACAGAGGAAATGCTTTACTTTTAAGATTTCTCTGATGTCATAACCACAGTGCTCTCTGCTGACCTCTGCTGTCCATTTTAGGAACTGTCCAGAACAGGAGAAAATCCCCATAGCAAACATATGCTGCTCAGGACAGTTCCTAAAATGGACAGCAGAGATCAGCAGAGAGCACTGTGGTCATGACATCAGAGAAATCTAAAAAGTAAAGCATTTCCTCTGTAGTATATAGCCTCTAAAAAGTGCTGGAAGGATTTCGATTTTTTAATAGAAGTAATTTACAAATCTGTTTAACTATCTGGCTCTAGTTGATTTAAGAAAAAAAGTTTTCCACGGGAGTACCCCTTTAACCCCTTAAGGACCGGGGGGTTTTCCGTTTTTGCATTTTCGTTTTTTGCTCCTTGCCTTTAAAAAATCATAACTCTTTCAATTTTGCACCTAAAAATCCATATGATGGCTTATTTTTTGCGCCACCAATTCTACTTTGTAATGACATCAGTCATTTTGCCCAAAAATCTACGGTGAAATGGGAAAAAAATCATTGTGCGACAAAATTGAAAAAAAAACGCTGTTTTGTAACTTTTGGGGGCTTCTGTTTCCACCTGATATTTATTCTGTAGGTCCATACGATTAAAATGATACCCTACTTATATAGGTTTGATTTTGTCGGACTTCTGGAAAAAATCATAACTACATGCAGGAAAATTAATACGTTTAAAATTGTCATCTTCTGACCCCTATAACTTTTTTATTTTTCCGTGTATGGGGCGGTATGAGGGCTCATTTTTTGCGCCGTGATCTGAAGTTTTTAACGGTACCATTTTTGCATTGATAGGACTTATTGATCGCTTTTTATTCATTTTTAAATGATATAAAAAGTGACCAAAAATGCACTATTTTGGACTTTGGAATTTTTTTGCGCGCACGCCATTGACCGAGCGGTTTAATTAATGATATATTTTTATAATTCGGACATTTCCGCACGCGGTGATACCATATATGTTTATTTTTATTTTTATTTACACTGGTTTTTTTTTATTGGAAAAGGGGGGTGATTCAAACTTTTAATAGGGGAGGAGTTAAATGATCTTTATTCACTTTTTTTTTTCCACTTTTTTTTTGCAGTGTTATAGCTCCCATAGGGACCTATAACACTGCACACACTGATCTTCTATGTTGATCACTGGTTTCTCATAAGAAACCAGTGATCAACGATTCTGCCGCATGGCTGCTCATGCCTGGATCTCAGGCACTGAGCAGTCATTCGGCGATCGGACAGCGAGGAGGCAGGAATGGGCCCTCCCGCTGTCCTGTCAGCTGTTCGGGATGCCGCGATTAGCCGCGGCTATCCCGAACAGCCCGACTGAGCTAGCCGGGAACTTTCACTTTCACTTTTAGCCGTGCGGCTCAGCTCTGAGCGCTCGGCTAAAGGGTTAATAGCGCGTGGCGCCGCGATCGGCGCTGCGCGCTATTAGAGGCGGGTCCCGGCTTCACTATGACGCCGGGCCCGCCGTGATATGACGCGGGGTTACTGTGTAACCCCGCGTTATATCAGAAGAGCAGGACCAAGGACGTACCGGTACGTCCTTGGTCCTTAAGGGGTTAAGATCTCTCCACAGGTGTTTAATGAGATTTAGATCTGGACTCATTGCTGCCACTTCAGAACTCTCCAGCGCTTTGTTGCCATCCATTTCTGGGGGCTTTTTGATGTATGTTTGTGGTCATTGTCCTGCTGGAAGACCCAAGATCTCGGACGCAAACCCAGCTTTCTAACACTGGGCTGTACAGTGCGACCCAAAATCCATTGGTAATCCTCAGATTTCATGATGTCTTGTACACATTCAAGGCACCCAGTGCCAGAGGCAGCAAAACAACCCCAAAACATCATTGAACCTCCACCATATTTCACTGTAGGTACTGTGTTCTTTTCTTTGTAGGCCTCATTCCATTTTCGGTAAACAGTAGAATGATGTGCTTTACCAAAAAGCTCTATCTTGGTCTCATCTGTCCACAAGACGTTTTCCCAGAAGGGTTTTGTCTTACTCATGTTAATTTTGGCAAAACGTAGTCTTGCTTTTTTATGTCCCTGTGTCAGCAGTGGGGTCCTCTTGGGTCTCCTGCCATAGCGTTTTATTTCATTTAAATGTCAACGGATAGTTCGCGCTGACACTGATGCTCCCTGAGCCTGCAGGACAGCTTGAATATCTTTGGAACTTGTTTGGGGCTGCTTGAATATCTTTGGAACTTGTTTGGGGCTGCTTATCCACCATCCGGACTATCCTGCGTTGACACCTTTCATAAATTTTTCTCTTCCGTCCACGCCAAGGGAGATAAGCTACAGTGCCATGGGTTGCAAACTTCTTGATAATGTTACGCCCTGTGGACAAAGGCAAATCTAGATCTCTGGAGATGGACTTTTGTAACCTTGAGATTGTTGATATTTTTCCACATTTTGGTTCTCATGTCCTCAGACAGTACTTTTCTCCTCTTTCTGTTGTCCATGCTTAGTGTGGCACACACAGACACACAATGAAAAGACTAAGTGAACTTCTCTCCTTTTTATCTTCTTTCAGGTGTGATTATTATATTGCCCATACCTGTTACTTGGCCCAGGTGAGTATAAAGGAGTGAAACAATCTTATTTTATGCTTGAAACAATCTTATTTTTCCACAATTTTGAAAGGGTGCCAATTATTTTGTCCAGACCATTGTTGGAGTTTGGTGTGACATTATGTCCAATTTGCTTTTTTTCCTCCCTTTTTGGTTTAGTTCCAATACACACAAATTGAATAAACTTGTGTAAAGCCAAACATGTGTTACTGCAATCCTTTTCTGTGAGAAATACTTCATTTTCCTGAAAAATGTCAGTGGTGCCAACATTTACGGCCATGACTGTATATAGCTGCTGTTGGCAGATCTTTAGGCATCATCCTGTCAGAGGTCATGTCTCTACGCCTAAAATACACAATGCTGACTGATGTGAGACACACTTGGGCTCTTTTAACACCACATTTGTGGTGTCCATATGGAAAAAATCACCCAATAAAAGCCACTTACATGGGGGGGGGGGGGGGGGGGGAGTATACATGGCTGGTGGTTATGAAGGGAATATATTTTTATTTTATTATTTATTAACCTCTTAAGGAGTTGGCCAAATTTTTAAAAAATATTTTTCTTTCTTTTTTTCCCTCCTCTCCTTCTAAAAACCATAATGCTTTCAATTTTCTACCCATTTAAAGGGCTTATTTTGTGCTCCAATTGTATTTTGTATTGACATCACATATTTTACCACAGAATCTACGGCAAAAATAAAAAATGGATACATTTATTGGAAGGAATTGAAAACAAAAAAGCAATCTAGCAACTTTAGGGGGGTTTTGTTCCTACGCAGTGCACTAGGGCTCGTTCACACTACATTCTGCTTGCTGCAGCCTTATAACAGATTTCAGTGGGAGGTTGCTGCACTGTTCACACTGCGGAACTTTCCGGAATCCGTGCAGAAAAGCCCATTAGTCAATGGGATTTTGAATTTCTGTGCTTATTTCCATGGTAAAATTCGGTGCAAAATAAGTGACAGCACATATTCCGTAGTGTAAACAAGCCCTTAGGGTCTATCCACGCGGCAGAATTTCCGCTTGTGGAATTCCGCCTCAAATTAAAGGAGTAGTCCAGTATTGAAAAACGTATTCCTTATTCTAATGAAGTTTCAGTTCGCGAGAGACCCCCCGCGATTTCCTGTATGGGGCCCCGGCAGCCCGGGGGAAGGGGCATGTCAACCACCGAACAAAGCGGCGGCTGACACGCCCCCTCAATACAACTCTATGGCAGAGCCGGAGCGCTCCTTTCGGCAGTCTCCGGCTCTGCCATAGCGATGTATTGAGGGGGCTTGTCGGCCGTCGCTTTGTGCGGTGGTCAACACCCCATCGTACAGAACCGGGGCATCGTACAGGAGATCGCGGTGGTCACAGCGGTTGGACCCCCCCGCAATCTGAAACTTATCCCCTACCCTTACGATAGGGGATACGTTTTTCAATACTGGACTACTCCTTTAGCTCCCATAGACTTCTATGGGATTCCACACTTCCATTCACACTTCTGAATTTTCTCTTGAGGAATTCCGTAAGCAGAAATTCAGAAGTGTGAATGGGAGTGTGGAATCCCATAGAAGTCTATGGGCTTTAATTTGAAGCAGAATTCCGTAAGCAGAAATTCTGCAGCATGAATAGACCCTTAGGGTTGAAATATATAACAAAAATCCATGGTATAATTCTGTACAAAATAAGTACATGGTGCATATTCCGTAATGCGAACAAGCCCTAATACGCAGCAAAAATATGGGATGTGTTGAGATTTCTGACGCGTCTTTTGCAGACAGAAAAATATGCAGTGTGAACATCCCCCTTAGTCATCTTCCAGTGATTTAACCACTTAAGGACCCAAGGCGTACCTGTACGCTCCCTTTCTATAAAGTGGGGCCACGTGTTATAGACGGGACCCATGGCTAATAGTGCACGATCAGTGCCGTGCGCCATTAGCCATGGGTCCCGGCCGTTGTTAGAGGCTGGGCCCGACCCGCTATGACCCGCTATCATGAAAAATTTATAAAAAGTGATCAAAAAGTCCACTCAATACAAAAATGGTACCGCTAAAAACTTCAGATCACGGTGCAAAAAATAAGTCCTCATTCCGCCCCGTATGCGGAAAAATATAAAAGTTATAGGGTCAGAAGATGACAATTTTAAACGTATACATTTCCCTGCATGTAGTTATGATTTTTTCCAGAAGTGCGACAAAATCAAACCTATATAAGTAGGGTATCATTTTAACCGTATGGACCTACAGAATAAAGATAAGGTGTCATTTCTACCGAAAAATGTACTGCGGAGAAAAGGTAGCCCCCAAAAGTTACAAAATGGTGTTTTTTCTTCACTTTTGTTGCATGCTGATTTTTTTTTCCCGTTTCACCGTAGATTTTTGGGTAAAATGACTGATGTCATTACAAAGTAGAATTGGTGGCACAAAAAATAAGCAATCATATGGATTTTTAGGTGCAAAATTGAAAGAGTTATGATTCTTTAGGCTAAGTTTCCACTTTTTTTTTCTGTCAGTTTTTGGATATCTGCCACTACAGTTTTTGAGCCAATGTCAGAAGTGGATCCATAAGGGAGAAGAAGTGTAAGTCCTTCCTTTATATGTCCTATTCCTTTTGAATACAGTTCGGGCTTTGGCTCAAAAACTGCAGTGGCAGATATCCAAAAACTGCCAGAAAAAAACCCAAGTGGAAACTTAGCCTTAAGGAGGTAAGGTAAGGAGGAAAAAATGAAAGTGCTAAAATGGAAAAAAAAATAAAAAAACGGGTCCTTAAGGGGTTAAAAAAAGAACAGTAAATCAGTCACGTGGTGTTGTGGAGCTCTTGTCAGTGCTCGTATTACAGGACAGGAGATGATCCTCTCATACAGTATGCAGACCCCCTGGTCAGAAATGTGGATCATCCAGCTCTTCTGCGCCGCTGCCCCTTTAAAACTCAGGCATGCGGATGACATCACCGCTCCCATCATGTGACAAGCCGTTGGCCCCTCCTCGGCGATGACGTCAGTGCATGACTGTGTTTTTATGAATGAAAGGAATCTGTGAGTGAGTAATTCCAGGAAACTGTAACATTACAACTCAGCAGATCTGAGCGCTCCCTCCGCCAGGCACAAGGCAGCTCCAGGGACCTCCAGGCCCCGCGCCCCACAGCACAGCAGGTGAGTGGGCTCCGTGCCCCCCATGTGCCGCCCATCCACGCCGCAGGGTGGGGGCCCCACTGGATCCTACTAAAGATGGTGCGGGAGGGCGCTTTAGGGCTGTGTTTACACGGTACATCCGGGATCGGCCGTGCTCTGCAACCTGTTGGCTCCACCAGGCTGTTGTATTAGGCGGTGCTGGGAGTTGTAGTCCTACAGCAGCCTCAGTCATTGTGTGCACGATCAGCAGGAAGGAAGTGCTGTTCCTCTGTTGTTCTCTGGTATCAGCCCTATGGAATTCTGTTAGTAAACACTGAGGCTTTTACGTTTTGTTTTTGTTTTATTTTGTTGCGTTTTTCTTACGTTCCCTAACATGGAGCTACAAATACTACAATATGTTTCTATTTTGGAATTAGAAAGGCTTTGTTTACATAATAAAACATAAGGCAACTTCTTTACGCATATGGCTTATTGCTATGGTAAGGATGAGCAGGAAGAGCTGTCATAGTCCCCCCCACAGGTGCCCATGACAGTTCATCCAGGTCTATAGTGATCCATGCTCGCCATGCTGTGTACCTGACGCTATTCCGTAGAGGTAACACCCACTCCAGGTAAGGCACAGGGGGGGTGTCGGCGCAGTGTGACGGATTGCAATCATTGTGTAACATGGGGAGGGAGGGCTCTGGCCCTGGCTGTGTTTTTTCCCCGCTGATTGCTCCCAGATGAAGTCATGTTGTTAGCGTTGTCTTCCGGAGAGGAGTGTGTGTAACATTCCTTACGTAACATTCCTGTTATTTTTCTTTTTTGGGTGTTGTCTGTGTCGTATTGTAAGTAACATGCAGGAGGCGTGGAGAGGTAAAAGGAGTTTTGGGATCCACAAGGAAGCGTTAGAAGGAAGGTTGTGTCTGGGGGGAAAAAAGGGGCTGCGGAATGGGTTCACATTCTTATTCCCGTGTTTTTGGTTTCCTAAAATGGGAACGATCGGAGCGGCAGGGGACGATGAGCAAAAGTTTTCCGTCTTCCTGGGATCCTATCAGGAGTGGACGCAGGAATGAGATTCCTTAGTGAAGTGTTTCCCCAACCTGTGACGGGCCAGCTGTTTGCAAAACTACAACTCCCAGCATGCCCTGACAGCCGAAGGCTGTCAGGGTATGCTGGGAGTTGTAGTTTTGTAACAGAAGGCTGTGAGGGCATACTGGGAGTTGTAGTTTTGAAACCAAAGGCTGTGAGGGCATACTGGGAGTTGTAGTTTTGTAACAGAAGGCTGTCAGGGCATGCTGGGAGTTGTAGTTTTGCCACCGAAGGCTGTCAGGGCATGCTGAGAGTTGTAGTTTTGTAACAGAAGGCTGTCGGGGCATCCTGGGAGTTGTAGTTTTGCAGCCACAGGCTGTCGGGGCATGCTGGGCGTTGTAGTTTTGTAACCGTAGGCTGTCGGGGCATGCTGGGAGTTGTAGTTTTGTAACCGTAGGCTGTCAGGGCATGCTGGGAGTTGTAGTTTTGCAACTGGAGGCTGTCAGAGCATACTGGGAGTTGTAGTTTTGCAACAGCCAGGCAGCCGCAGTTTAGAAATCACTGCTGTAGTGGGATATATTGCCGCCTAACGTGGGCTGCATCTCCTCATGCGTGAACTGAAGCTTCGGTCTTGCGCTTTAAATTTTCCAGTCGCTTATGACCCCGTGACCTGCTGCGAAACTATTGCGATCCGCAGACAAATTTTTTTTTTGGATGTCCCATAGACTTGCATGGCACATCCGGCAAAAAAAAATTGTCTCCAGATCGTGATAGTTTGGCCGCAGGTCACGGGGTCATAAGCGGCTGCATAACTTGAACTTGAGAGGACTGCTTTAAAGTGTACCCGTCCCAAAAATAATAATAAATGAAATCTATGTCATATATATCTATCAAAATGTTTGATCAGTCTGGATCTGAGAGTTTAGACCAGTGTTTCCCAACCAGGGTGCCTCCTGGTGTTGCAAAACTACAACTCCCAGCATGCCTGGACAGCCAAAGGCTGTCCAGGCATGCTGGGAGTTGTAGTTTTGCAACATCTGGAGGCACCCTGGTTGGGAAACACTGGTTTAGACCATGACCTATAGCTAGAACTATCCGTGAGAAGAGCGCACTAAGCGAGACAATCTTACAATGTAAGTCTATGGGATTCTCTTAGTCAGTCGTGCTTTTTACGCTGTTTTAACTATTAGTCGTGGTCTGAACACTCAGACCCTGACGAATCAAAACCTTGAACATGTCTCGACATGTCAAAAGTTGTGTTTTTTTTTTATTAAAGTGCCAATGTCTTTTTAAGCTTAAACCCTGCTTCTGAGACGAAGATTAGGGGAACCCTTTTATAAGAAAGTACACAGACTGATCACTGAATTAGGAACACGTGATCATGTCTTCCAGACATCTCGACCCATGTCCATTCCAGCATATCCCAGATAGGTTCAATGGAGTTACAGTCTGGAGAGTTTGGAGGCTAAGACAGAGTTCCCTGGTGATCCAAACCACATGACAGAGCATTTACCTGTTGAAAGACGCCACTGTGCTTGGGGAAGACCTCTTGAAGATGTGGGGGCAGATGGTCAGCTAAGAGGTCCCTATAGCATTCACCATTCAAGGATTGTGTTATGATGAAAACGACCTCCAGACTGATGCAGCCACCACCAGCCTCTTAAATCTCAAGGGTGCCCCCATGGAATAAGGCTTCATGTTGTTTACACCAGATGCAGACCCAGCCATCCATATGGTTCAGCAGGAAACAGTCACTTCTTACGACCTACTGCCATTGGTCCAAGGTCCGTTGATGTCCTTCCTTGGCTGTTTGCTTGATGCAGGGTAATGTAGGACGCCCTTGTTGGTCTTCGGCTTCTGAACTCCTGTTGCCCCAAGGTACGCAGCTTGGTTATTGTGGACATTTGTCTTACCTGCTCGCTGTCCTACTGCTGGGTCATTTGTTGCGATGTGATGCCAAACATGCCACCTGATACTCACCTTGTGGATCAACCACCCATGGCTTGCTGCTATTTGGACTTCTGTTGGATGTCTGACCATGGTTCATCCAGTCTTGGTACGCTGATAATACCGAACATGCCACCCGACACTCACCTCGTGGATCAACCACACATGGCCTGCTGCTTTGTGATCTTGTGTTGAATGTCTGACCATGGTTCATCCAGTCTTTCAACACTCGTGATACCAAACAAACCACCCGACACTCACCTCGTGGATCAACCACACATGGCCTGCTGCTTCAGGATCTTCGGTTGGATTTCTGACCATGGTTCATCCAGTCTTGGTACTCTCATGATATAAAACCTGCCACCCGACACTCACCTCTTAGATCAACCACCCATGGCCTGCTGCTTTGTGATCTTCTGTTGGATGTCTGACCATGGTTCCTCCAGTCTTGGTACACTTATAATAATGAACATGCCACCTGACGCTCACCTTGTGGATCAACCACATATGGCCTGCTGCTTTGTCACCTTCTGTTGGATGTCTGACCATGGTTCCTCCAGTCTTGGTACACTCGTAATACCGTGGTTTAGGAACAGCCAAAAGGTGCGGCTGTTTCAGAAACACTGACACCGCCTCTGGGCCCCAACAATCTGCGCATGGTCAAAGTCACCACATTCTTCACATTCACCCATGTTGCCTACTGCTGTTCAGGGGAGAGGTCAGCGCATTATCTGACAGCCGATTGCGATGTGGCCACCACGTGGTATCAGGTTATTGGTCACAAGATGTCAGGCGCCAGCAGTTCCTCATGCAGTGATCGTTCAGTGTATTGTGTCATATGACAATATCTACTGCTATTTTTATAACTCATGAAAGGGGGAAAATGTATTTTGATGTTAAAGGGGTACTCCGGCGCTTAGACATCTTATCCCGGGGGTCCCGCCGCTGGGGACCCCCGTGATCTTGCACGCCGCACCCCGTTAGAATCAGCGTGTTCGCTGATTACTGTCGATCACGGGGATGGAGCATTGTGACGTCACGGTTCCGCCCCCATGTGATGTCACGCTCCGCCCCCTCAATGCAAGCCTATGGGATAATCAGACCCGGAGCGAACATGCTCCGGGGACTGATTCTAACGGGGTGCGGCATGCAAGATCACGGGGGTCCCCAGCGATCAGGCATCTTATCCCCTATCCTTTGGATAAGATGTCTAAGCGCCGGAGTACCCCTTTAATAAAAAAGATATGATAAAATCTACAGACCTCTTTAAGGGTTCTTGGATCCTAAAGTTAGAAGGCCTCTTCAATATTATATTAAGATAATTTGCAGTAGGGTATTGTTAGATCATGCATTAGATAGGATCCCAGTGTTATGATTCAGTTCACATGTGATGCAGGTAATTGGATGAATTTGGCACAAGGATGTTTCCAATAAATCTGTAACTTGTGCTCTCACCTTAAAGCCGTGTTTCCCAACCATTGTGCCTTCAGCCGTTGCAAAACTACAACTCCCCGCATGCCCGGACTTTGGCTGGTGAGGGAACACTGCCTTGAACAGTACTCTGGTGGAAAACAATGTTTCTTAAATCAACTGGTGCCAAAATTTTAACAGATTTTTCGGTTACTTCTATTTAAAAATCTTAACCCTTCCAGTACTTATCCGCTGATGTATGCTACAGAAGAAGTTGTATAGTTCTTTCCAGTCTGACCACAGTGCTCTCTGCTGACACCTCTTTTCATGTCAGGAACTGTCCTGAGCAGGAGAAAATCCCCATAGCAAACCTATCCTGCTCTGGACAGTTCCTGACATGGACAGAGGTGTCAGCAGAGAGCAATGTGGTCAGATTAAAAAAGAACTATACAACTTCCTTTGGAGCATACATCAGCTGATAAGTACTGAAAGGAATAAGATTTTTAAATAGAAGTAATTTACAAATCTGTTTCATTTTCTGGCACCAGTTGATGAGAAATAAAATTTCATTTCACGGAGTACCCCTTTAAGGAGACTCTGTGTTTATATTTAATCTTCCCTTACAGCTGGGTTCCACAAATTCGAGGCTTCAGGTCGCCATGATGGGTTTATGTCAGCCCTTTCTAATCGGGGCTGTCCATCTCTTAAAAAAAAAAAAAAAAAAAAAAAAAAAACACAATTGTTTTACTCACCTCTGCCTCCGTTCCTGCGCTCCCATTCTTCCTGCGCTCGGGGCTCTGGTGTTACATGAGCAGTGGACGTCAGCTGTCCGGCCGTCTCTATAGAGGAAGAATTTTCTTGTTTCTTTTTTAAGCAATTTATAAAGATTAGGGGACACCAATGACTGTGACACGTATAGATGAGGGGACACTAAAGACTGTGACACAGGGATAGATGAGGAGATACTTATGACTGATCATGTGATGTCATGTGATGTCCCATTGCGTGATGTGTTCACTTTTTTTGCCGGCTCCTAGGTTCATAACCAATTTGTCAATCGCTTCTTTATAGGCTTTTTTTTATATATATATAAAACTTTTTTTTTTATCTAATAACATTCTTTATATAGCACACACAGATACCATAGCATTGTACATTGTTTTTGCTCACTACCTCACTTGTATATTAGGACACACATTATAGGTTGTTTTATATTTGATATTGTTGCTAAGAGGGTTAAAGTGACTGTGCCCGGTTCATGGATGTACAGGGTAGGAGGTGACGCTGGGGCGGAGACATGTTCTCCTACTGACCTGGTATATAGTCCTGGCAGCCTATGTATATACCCTGTCTCCATTGATGTTATGGTGTAATATATTGATGAGTCTGTGTATATAAAAAACAGGAAGTGTAAAGTAAAAACCCCTGGCTGGTAGAAAGTCCTCACTCAGCACTGAACTAGTGACCCTTCAGGTAGAGGATGAACACGGAAGTCTAGAAGCCAAAATATCTCTTGTCATGGTGTAAAGTCAATCTCCGGAGATTGTTTAATCTGATCTTTAATTCATTCCAGGTAGAGGTTAAAGGGGTATTCCAGGCAAAAACATTTTATCCCGTATCCAAAGGATAGGGGATAAGATGTCTGATTCCCCGCCCCCCACCCCCCCCCGTGATCTCCCTGCATAGAATGCGGGTGCTGAATCTCCAGTTTCGGAAACCTCCTGGCTTCTGGGACTGGGGACATGACGTCACGCCCCCTCCATTCATGTCTATGGGAGAGGGAGTGACAGCCGCCACGCCCCCTCCCATAGACATTAATGGAGGGGGCGTGGCATGATGTCACGTCCCCAGTCCCAGAAACCCGGAGGTTTCCGAAACTGGAGATTCAGCACCTGCATAGAAAGCGGGTGCTGCGTGGAGATCACAGGGGTCCCAGCAGCGGGCCCCCCCCCCCCCCCCCCCCCCGATCAGACATCTTATCCCCTATCCTTTGGATACGGGATAAAAAAATTTGCCCGGAATACCCCTTTAATTTATGGGCCAGATGCAAAATCTGTAACAGGGCCCATGTGCCATTTATAATAATGGTCTGTTATGGGGCAGAGGTGTCTTTGGAACCTACTTGGGGACCATGGCCCCGGTGTGACAGCTACCTCTGCACCCCCTATAGTAACACTCGATTCCAGGTGACAATAAAGGAGAGACATAAAGGGCCTCATCCCATTATTTTCTTGCAGTTTTGTTTGCACATAAAATTTATTGTAATAGTTTTTTTGAGGAGCTGATAAATAGTTAGTGAACTTCCTTAGTGATGTCGCCCAGTCCTGTATTGTGCCATGCTGCCAGATGTTTCGTAACGTACGGACGCATTTAATCCTATGGCCCACTCTGCCCCAATTCTAGTCAGCTAGTAACTATGGGGGAGAATTTTCAAACCTGCCCAGAGGAAAAGTTGCTGAGTTGCCCATAGCAACCAATCATATTGCTTCTTTTATTTTTTGAAAAGGCCTCTGAAAAGTGAAAGAAGCGATTTCATTGGTTGTTATGGGCAACTGGTCAACTTTTCCTCAGCACAGGTTTGGATAAATCTCCCCCAATGTTCAGGTCATTTACAGAATTCCTCGAACTTTGGACTGAAAACTGTGGTCTACTCGTTCTTTCTCCTACAATACATAGATCCTCAGGTTTTCTGCCATAATCTTAGGCTAGGTTCAGACTACAGAATTTCAGCCTGCAATTCCTGTTTGAAATTGCAGGCGGAAATTCCGCTTACTGAAATGTCTAGTGTAGTGAATGGGTTTCCGTTCACAAATTCACACTTCGGAATTTGTGAACGGAAAATCCGCTTGGAAATTTCTGCCTGAAGAATGGGGTTGCTCTTTCTTCAGGCGGAAATCCGCGTGGAACACATTGCAGTCTATTGGAGACTGCAGTGTCCGCGCGGTCCTACCGCCGAATAATTCAGTCAGCGCTGGCCGCACTCAGAATCTCCGGGCAGAAATTTTCTGCCCGGAGATTCCGTAGTCTGAACCTCTCCTAAGAGATCCCCCTGTATGTGGGGCGCGGAGCTCCAGCCTTCTGCTAGGCAATAATTTATTGGATCTTAGATTCTGCTTCTTAGCAATATTAAGGGAACCTTGATATCTGGAGTTCTGCTTTAATCCTGGGGGGGCTTAAAACGGGGCTTAACAAATTTGTTATAAATCTAAGAGCCAGCAAAATAAGTTAGGAGCCAGGATGCCACACTTCGCATAATGTGACTTTACTACGCAACAGGACATTATGTCATGGCATATGATCAATCATTAGTGTCCTGTCATCCCCCATTGTGTCATAGTCATTAGTGTCCCCTCATCCCCCCCCCCCCGTGTGTCTGTTATTACTGTCCCCTCATCTCCCCCCTGTGTCAGTTATTATTATCCCCTCATCTCCCCCCTGTGTCAGTTATTACTATCCCCTCATCTCCCTCCAGTGTGTCTGTTATTACTATCCCCTCATCTCCCCCCTGTGTCAGTTATTACTATTCCCCTCATCTCCCCCCTGTGTGTCAGTTATTACTATCCCCTCATCTCCCCCCTGTGTGTCAGTTATTACTATCCCCTCATCTCCCCCCTGTGTCAGTTATTACTATTCCCTCATCTTCCCGTGTGTCAGTTATTACTATCCCCTCATCTCCCCCCTGTGTGTCAGTTATTACTATCCCCTCATCTCCCCCCTGTGTGTCAGTTATTACTATTCCCTCATCTCCCCCCTGTGTCAGTTATTACTATCCCCTCATCTCCCCCCTGTGTGTCAGTTATTACTATCCCCTCATCTCCCCCCTGTGTCAGTTATTACTATCCCCTCATCTCCCTCCAGTGTCAGTTATTACTATCCCCTCATCTCCCTCCAGTGTCAGTTATTACTATTCCCTCATCTCCCCCCTGTGTCAGTTATTACTATCCCCTCATCTTCCCGTGTGTCAGTTATTACTATCCCCTCATCTCCCCCCTGTGTGTCAGTTATTACTATCCCCTCATCTCCCCCCTGTGTGTCAGTTATTACTATTCCCTCATCTCCCCCCTGTGTGTCAGTTATTACTATTCCCTCATCTCCCCCCTGTGTGTCAGTTATTACTATCCCCTCATCTCCCCCCTGTGTGTCAGTTATTACTATCCCCTCATCTCCCCCCTGTGTGTCAGTTATTACTATTCCCTCATCTCCCCCCTGTGTGTCAGTTATTACTATCCCCTCATCTCCCCCCTGTGTCAGTTATTACTATCCCCTCATCTCCCTCCAGTGTCAGTTATTACTATTCCCTCATCTCCCCCCTGTGTCAGTTATTACTATCCCCTCATCTCCCCCCTGTGTCAGTTATTACTATCCCCTCATCTCCCTCCAGTGTCAGTTATTACTATTCCCTCATCTCCCCCCTGTGTGTCAGTTATTACTATCCCCTCATCTCCCTCCAGTGTGTCAGTTATTACTATCCCCTCATCTCCCCCCTGTGTGTCAGTTATTACTGTCCTCTCATCCTTAGTGTCCTCATCATTAAAATAAATAAAATAACAATTTTTACTTACTTTCGCTTCTGTTCCCACACTGATCCTTTGTTCTGCCTCAGCTGTTCAGCATCGGATGTCTTCGGTTGGTGCTCCGGTGTCACCTGACTGCCGAAGCGAATCAAAAGCTTTGCCATGTGATGCTCTGTACTCCTGAGTATGGAGCTTCACTGACGAGGCCACTTATTGGCTATGGCAGTCACATGTTGCCTACAAGAGTTTGTTTACCAATGATTATCCGGGCATGCTGGGAGTTGTAGTTTTGCAACAGCTGGAGGGACACAGTTTGGAGACCATTACCCTAGAGCCAAGAATACATCATAGCGGTTGTCACATCGTTTTATTGTTTTACCAAGTAGTAAGAATTGTCTAGAAGCTGTTTGAATTCGGGTCTGTGTCCCCTAAGTGCCCTCAAAAATATCCTGAAATTATGTTGAAAAAGAGAATGTTTTACAAACCCGGGCCTCGTTCACACTACTGTCTGGCTCCGTTATATGGAGCCCCGTCGGCAGTTTCGTCAAGTTTAGCGAAGAAAAAAAAGTAGTGCAATCAAAACTCCTGTAAAATTACCGAAACACAGATGGACCCCAGGGGTCAAGTCCTGGGGGAAAAAAGTGTGGGAACTCTTCCACTCAAGGGCTGGCCCTGCAGGACTTCTACTAATGGGAATGGTGTTCCTGCTGTGGAAAAAGTGCAGGAACTCAGTTCCCACACGTTCCTGCAGGACTTGTCCCCTTCATGGACGTATGTCTTTTTTCGACCATACTAACTATGACTTGAGCCCTGGACTGACCCCATGCAAGTGAATGGGGTCCTTAGGGACTGGCAGTGGCCGTTTGCATCTGACCCGTTTTAGGGTTCGTTCGGCTAAAAAGAGGCAATCGGACCCTGAACGGGTCAAATGTGAACCTAGTCTTAGTCATATAGGAAGCTGAAGGTAAAAGGGGTACTCCAGTGGAAAAATGTTTTTTTTAAATCAACTGGTGCCAAAAAGTTAAACAGATTTGTAAATTACTTCTATTTAAAAACTTTTCACTTTTCCCAAATGTGTGGCTCTCCACCTGTTGCAGAACTACAATTCCCATCATACGCATGATGGGGATGTATAGTTTCGCAACAGCTGGAGAGCCACAGGTTGGGGAACATTGTCTTAGGGGCAATGTCACAAATATATGTATATACCAGTGTTTCCTAACCGGTGTGTCTCCAGCTGTTGCAAAACTACAACTCTCAGCATGCCCAGACAGCCAAAGGCTGTCTGGGCATGCTGGGGGTTGTAGTTTTGCAACAGTTGGAGGCACCCTGGTTGGGAAACACTGGTATATACACTCACTGGCCACTTTTTTGGGGTAGACTTTGCTACAAATGTTTGTGTGAAAATCCTAGCAGTTTCTGAAATATTCAGACCATGCCAAGTTCAAAGTCACTTAACCTCTTCAGGACATAGGGCGTATGGATACGCCCTGCATCCCGAGTCCTTAAGGACCGAGGGCGTATCCATACGCCCGTGGGAATTCCAGCCCCCACCGCTAGCCGGTTGGGGACCGGAGCTGGATGCCTGCTGAAATCGATCAGCAGGCATCCCGGCATATCGCCCAGGGGGGTCATTATGCCCCCCCATGTCGGCGATCGCCGCAGATCGCTGGACAATTCAGTCCAGCGATCTGCGGCGATTCCGGGTCAATCGGGTCTCCAGTGACCCGGTGACCCGGAATTACTGGCTGTTCGGGGCCGTCTCTGACGGCCCCGAACAGCCAGAGCCTGCAGGGGTGAGGTGGCACTGGTGCCACCTCACGATCGCCCTGATTCGTCGGCCGACCAATCAGGGCGCCTGCTGCGGGTGTCACTCCCGCACCCGCTCCGCCCCTCTTCCGGAGGACGTGAGCGGGTGCGGGACGTGCACCCCGGGTGCTGGGGACCCCGATACCCGGCGTCAATGTTGGGATCGGGGCCCGAGGAGCAGCGGCGACGACGAGGGACTGACTCTCCGGCGTGGATCGTTGGAGGTGAGTGACAGCCTCCTGCTGTTGCTTAGCAACAGCTCCCAGCATGCAACAAGGGCATGCTGGGAGCTGTAGTTATGCAACAGCAGGAGGCAGACCACCACAACTCCCAGCATTCCCTTATGGGCATGCTGGGACTTATGGTTTTGCAACAGCTGGAGGCACATTTTTTCTATGGAAAAGTGTACCTTCAGCTGTTGTATAACTACAACTCCCAGCTTGCACAAACAGCTAAAGTGCATGCTGGGAGTTGTAGTGGTGCATCTTCTGGTTGCATAACTACAACTCCCAGCATGCCCGTTGGCTGTCGGTGACTGCTGAGAGTTGTAGTTTTGCAACAGCTGAAGGCACACTGGTTGTGAAACTCATTTTTTTTTACCTAACTCAGTGTTTCACGACCGGTGTGCCTCCAGCTGTTGCAAACTACAACTCTCAGCAGTCACCGTACACCATGCACCGTACATGCTGGGAGTTGTAGTTTTGCAACAGCTGGAGGCACACTGGTTGTGAAACACTGAGTTAGGTCACAAACTCAGTGATACATAACCAGTGTGCCTACAGTTGTTGCAAAACTACAACTCTCAGCAGTCACCGACAGCCAACAGGCATGCTGGGAGTTGTAGTTATGCAACAGCTGGATGTCCCCCCCCCAATGTGAACGTACAGGGTACACTCACATGGGCGGAGGATTACAGTAAGTATCTGGCTGCAAGTTTGAGCTGCCGCAAACTTTCTGCTGCAGCTCAAACTGCCAGTGAGAAACTACTGTGAGCCCGTGCGACTGTACCCTAAAAACACTACACTACACTAACACAAAAAATTAAATAAAAAGTAAAAAACACTACATATACACATACCCCTACACAGCCCCCCTCCCCTCCCCAATAAAAATGAAAAACGTCTGGTACGCCACTGTTTCCAGAACGGAGCCTCCAGCTGTTGCAAAACAACTCCCAGTATTGTCGGACAGCCGTTGACTGTCCAGGCATGCTGGGAGTTTTGCAACAGCTGGAGACACCCTGTTTGGGAATCACTGGCATAGAATTCCCCTATGTCCACCCCTATGCAAGTCCCTAATTTAGGCCTCAAATGCGCATGGCGCTCTCACTTTGGAGCCCTGTCGTATTTCAAGGCAACAGTTTAGGGCCACATATGGGGTATCGCCGTACTCGGGAGAAATTGTGTTACAAATTTTGGGGGGTATTTTCTGCTTTTACCCTTTTTAAAAATGTAAAATTTTTGGGAAAACAAGCATTTTAGGTAAAAAAAATTTTTTTTTTTTTTTTTTTTTTTACATATGCAAAAGTCGTGAAACACCTGTGGGGTATAAAGGTTCACTTAACCCCTTGTTACGTTCCCCGAGGGGTCTAGTTTCCAAAATGATATGCCATGTGGGTTTTTTTTTTTTTTTTGCTGTCCTGGCACCATAGGGGCTTCCTAAATGCGGCATGCCCCCAGAGCAAAATTTGCTTTCAAAAAGCCAAATGTGACTCCTTCTCTTCTGAGACCTGTAGTGCGCCAGCAGAGCACTTTTCACCCCCATATGGGGTGTTTTTTGAATCAGGAGAAATTGGGCTTCAAATTTTTAGGGGTATTTTCTGCTATTACCCTTTTTAAAAATTAAACATTTTTGGGAAAACAAGCATTTTAGGTAAAATTTTTTTATTTTTTTTTACATTTGCAAAAGTCGTGAAACACCTGTGGGGTATTAAGGTTCACTTTATCCCATGTTACATTCCTCGAGGGGTCTAGTTTCCAAAATGGTATGCCATGTGTTTTTTTTTTTTTGCTGTTCTGGCACCATAAGGGCTTCCTAAAGGTGTCATGCCCCCCAAAAACCATTTCAGAAAAACGTACTCTACAAAATCCCCTTGTCGCTCCTTCCCTTCTGAGCCCTCTACTGCGCCCGCCGAACACTTTACGTAGACATATGAGGTATGTGCTTACTCAAGAGAAATTGGGCTACAAATACAAGTAAAATTTTTGTCCTTTTACCCCTTGTAAAAATAAAAAATTGGGTCTACAAGAACATGTAAGTGTAAAAAATGAAGATTGTGAATTTTCTCCTTCACTTTGCTGCTATTCGTGTGAAACACCTAAAGGGTTAAAACACTTACTGAATGTCATTTTGAATACTTTGGGGGGTGTAGTTTTTATAATGGGGTCTTTTGTGGGGTATTTCTAATATGAAGACCCTTCAAATCCACTTCAAACCTGAACTGGTCCCTGAAAAATACTGAGTTTGAAAATTTTGTGAAAAATCGGAAAATTGCTGCTGACCGTTGAAGCCCTCTGGTGTCTTCAAAAAGTAAAAACTCATCAATTTTATGATGCAAACATAAAGTAGACATATTGTATATGTGAATCAAAAAAAAATGTATTCGTAATATCCATTTTCCTTACAAGCAGAGAGCTTCAAAGTTAGAAAAATGCAAAATTTTCTAATTTTTCATCAAATTTACAGATTTTTCACCAAGAAAGGATGCAAGTATCGACAAAAATTTACCACTATGTTAAAGTAGAATATGTCACGAAAAAACAATCTCGGAATCAGAATGATAACTAAAAGCATTCCAGAGTTATTAATGTTTAAAGTGACAGTGGTCAGATGTGCAAAAAACGCTCTGGTCCTTAAGGTATAAAATGGGCTCCGTCCTGAAGGGGTTAAAGGGGTACTCCCGTGGAAAACGTTTTCTTTATTTATTTATTTATTTTTAAATCAACTGGTGCCAGGAAGTTAAACAGATTTGTAAACCACTTCTATTAAAAAATTTTTTTTTACACATGCTCTGATCTATCGGGTTTTCCTCAGCTCAATTCCACCACATTTTCTGTGGAAACCTTAGTAAACATGTTGGGTTTTTGTGAAAATGATGGCAACGTTCCCCCTTTTCGGCGGCTGCACCTACTTTTCCCAGATACTTTTTTAGGGTTTTCTCAGAGAGCTAGTCGGGTTTTTTTTTCAATTCTGGTGCAAATTCTGGTGCAGACAGAACTTCTGACGCAGTGTGGCAGAATCTGGTGCACAACACGACCAAAACAATTTGGGTTTACAATAGTAAATCAGGGCCAGTGTCTTTTTCTAAAGCATCTTGTATTTCTCCTGGGGTTATCTGGGGGGGGGGGGGGGGGGGGTAGGGGTTTCGTTGTATTCTGAACAATTCTTCTGGCAGTTGTGGCTGAAATCTTTCTTGGTCTACCTGATTTTGGTTTGGAATGAAGAGATCCCTGAAGATTCTACTTATTAATACGTTTTCAAGGCTTTGGATATGGTTTTTATATCCTTTTCCGTCTTTATAAAGTTGCACAACTTTGTCGTTTGACAGTTCTTTCCTGCTCCCCATGGCTCAGTATCTTACCTGCTCAGTGCATCCATGTAAGACTAGGTTCAGACTACGGAATTTCCGCCTGCAATTCCTCTTTGAAATTGCAGGCGGAAATTCCGCTTGCTAAAATGTATAGTGTAGTGAATGGGTTTCCGTTCACAAATTCACACTTCGGAATTTGTGAATGGAAAATCCGCTTAGAAATTTCCGCGTTGCTCATTCTTCAGGCGGAAATACTCACGGAACACATTGCAGTCTATTGGAGACAGCAGTGTCCGCATTCGGAATCTCCGGGCGGAAATTTTCTGCCCGGAGATTCCGCAGTGTGAACCTAGCCTTAGTGATTTTGCATGATACTAAGTTTTCTAGTTAACCCCTTTAAAGACCAAGCCCATTTTGGCCTTAAAGGGGTACTCCGCCCCTAGTCATCTTATCCTCTATCCAAAGGATAGAGAATAAGATGTCTGATCGAGGGGGTCCCGCTGCTGGGGACATTCTGCTGATCAGGACATTGAGGTTTTCCGCAAGGGGGGGAGGATACAAACTTTTATTAGGAAGGGGTTAACTATCTTTTATTAACTTTAACACTTTTTTAGCCCCATAGGGGCTATAACATGCGATCTTTTGATCGCATACACTCTTCAGTGCTATGCCATAGAATAGCATTGATCAGTGTTATCTTTGCTCTGCTGGAAGCATCAGACAAACGATCGGACGGTGAGGAGGCAGGTATGAGCCCTCCTGCCGTCCACTCAGCTGATCAGGACATTGTGGTTTCACCGCGATGGTCCTGATCAGCTCCGCTGAGCTGCCGGGATACTTTTACTTTAGTTTTAGATGCCGCGATCAACTTTGATTATGACGTCTAAAGGGTTAATGCCAGGTGTCGGCCCGATCGCCGGTGCCCAGCATTAACCCTGGGTCCTGGCTGGTGATAGCCGTTGGGACTTGCGGGGTTTTGAGCGTACTCAGCTCGTGAACACACTTCAAACCCCAGTGACGGGACCAGGGCATACAGGTATGCCTTTGGTCCTCAACAGGTTAAATTGTGTGTACAATTATCCATTTGGAATGCAAATTAGAATGATTGATTATTTTTCCTGCATGTTTCAAAAAATCCACCGTGCGCCAAAGAAATAAAACACGAATGAGAGGAATAGTAAATAAATGAGGGAAAAAAACGCATTGATTCTTAAACTTACAACAAATATCAATACACAGACACTTATTGCAATTTAAAAATCCACCAAATTAACCTTTTTAAATCACCATTTTAACCTATGTTCACTCAGTCGGAAAATGTGTGGAATGTCTGCACGGAAAACAAATGTAGACATGTCTATTCTTTCTGTGGATTTCAGAATCAGAATTTTCGCGGCAGAAATTCTGCGGTATGAACAGTGCCGCAGAATCTCATTGATATCAATCAATGTCCATGCAGATATTCCACCCATGTGAACCCTGCCCAAGAGGTCAAATGTTTAAGGGTATGTAAACTTTTAATCCGGGTCATTTGGGTGTTTTTTATTTTTTATTTTTTTTTGTGCTACGATTTAGAATACGAGCCAAACAACTATGTATATGACATGTTAAGTGTACCTGTCTTTTATATATAAAAAAATAAATAAACTTTTGACATGCCAGAGACACTTTTATCATTCAGGGTCCCAGTGCTGAGACCCCCCCACCGATCACGGGAATAAATGGGGATAAACACGCGGTAGCGCACTTTACTCCCCAACTATCTGAAATCTTTGTCTCGCGGCCCCTTAGACTTATAATAGAGCTACTGTGCACTTTTCCCACTCGTTCTCCTGATCGGTGGGGGTCTCAGCACTGGAACCCCAACAGATTAAAAACTTTTGACATGTCTGTTTGTTTTTTGTTTTTTTTGACAGGTGCACTTTAAATAGACTGTTTTTGGGTTTGTTTTGTTTCTTACATGATCAGTCATGATGTGTGTGTCGGTCTGTCTGTGTATGTCTGTGTGTGTGTGTGTGTGTGTGTGTGTGTTTTTTTTTTTTTGTTTTTGTTTTTGTTTTTTTTTTTTTTTTTTTTTATCAATGCCAAAATTCCACAATGCCTTCCAGGGTATGCAAACTTTTGAGCACAACTGTATCAGCAAGCATTCTTTTTAGAGATACTTCCGCATACTCTGTAGTTTTCGTTTCTTCCTCTGGTCTGGTAACTTCCTTTCTAGAAAAAGGAATTTATAACCTTTCTGTTGGTAAGTTAATGTTTAGTCACGGAGCGGTGACCATCCCGCTCATGTGAGAGGAGGCAGGAAATACGGGCACGGTACAGGTGTAGGATGAGATGGCAAAATACTGCCAGGAAGACGCCACCACAGGTTTGGATTATAGGGGGGGGGGTCTGACCATTATAGATCTCTAGGTCTCTTTAATTACAAAATATAGTTCTGTTCATAAAAGGTTACAGTAAAGGCAGTATTTTCCAACCAGGGTGCCTCCAGCTGTTGCAAAACTACAACTCCCAGCATGCCCGAACAGCCTTCGGCTGTCCGGGCATGCTGGGAGTTGTAGTTTTGCAACAGCTGGAGGCACTCTGGTTGGAAAACACTGCATTAAAGGGGTTTTGTGGTACGTTAATATTGACTACCAGTGACTTAAACCCTACATAAGTTAAAAGGGTAATCTGGATTTATTTATTTTTTTTATTTGACTGTGCCACGGGGGCTGTAAAGTTAGTTTAGTTCATAATATAGTGTCTGTACCTGTGTTTGATGTTGGTCTCTTAATTCTTCTGTGATTTTTGCCCCAGTGTTTATTTTTAACAGCATACAAAATTAGTGTCGTCTCAGGTTTTCTCAGGTTGCAGTGCGGCCCGAGACATTACATCACTAGGGAGGCGATCAGAGGGAGCCTGTCCTGCTTTAATGGGTGGAGCGACCGCTGGTCGAGAGGGAGATTGTTCTGCAAGGAATCGTAGTTTTGCAACAACTAGAGGCACTTTGGTTAGTAAACACTGGTCTATTGCATGGAAAGGATCACAGATGTGTTTCAATGTGTGGGAGGGAGAAAAGTGACCTCACACTGACAGACAAGGAATCATGGGACTTGTAGTTGCAGGGAAGAAACTCCAACAGGAAATAGCCAGTTCACAAAAAGATGGCCACAGCGTTATGGTAATCTCAAAACATAGCCATTTAACCCCAAGACAAGCGCAGATCCTTCCTAAGCATGTCCATTACTGTCTGCCAGGTACATGCTAAAATCGCCTAGGTCCAAAAAATGGCACCACAACAAAGTAGAGCGAAACGAATGAATTCAAGCTGTGGCGTATCCATACACCATCAGCGACCGACGGACTTATATTGATTCATAACTGTCTTCATTGGGTTCTACAGTGGTGTTTGTTTTTACAGAATGAATTGTGCTGCATACTGTGTTTATTCTTTCTATCAAACATGGCGGAACCTGTGATGGACTACTATGCAGAGAAATGGGCGGATCCACTGTCCGAGGAGTGGAGCACAATGCCGCCCGCTTCCCCAGATAATAACTTGTGATCACATCGCGTCTAAAGAGTGAGACCCGGTGTGATCAACAACTTTTGACAGGTCCAATCAACATGTCAAAAGTTGTTTTTAATGACCATAACTCTTTAAAGGAGTACTCCCGCGTACACTTTTTTCCTTTTATCCCATCCAGGCTGCAAAATAAAAGAAAACACACTTTCTCTTACCTGCATACGCTCCCCTGGTGCTCCGGTACAGGTGTTCGGTCCCCGGGCTGTATTCTTCTTCCTGTTAGCCTGGCACGTCACACAGAGCTTCAGCCTATCACCGGCCGCAGCGATGTCCCGCCTCGGCCAGTGATAGGCTGAAGCTCCGTGTGACGTGCCGGGCTAACAGGAAGTAAGAAGAATACAGCCCAGGGACCGAACACCTGTACCAGAGTGTACCGGAGCTCCGGGGGCTCGTTGGCAGGTAAGAGAAAGTGTGTTTTCTTTTATTTTGCAGCCCGGACGGGATAAAAGGAAAAAAGTGCGCGCCGGAGTACTCCTTTAAGGTTCTGCTAAACACTTTTTTATTTTTATTTAATTAATTTTATTTTATTTTTGTCCACCGACCCTTCCTCTGTCAAGCATACCAAGTTCCCACTCACAACGGAAGCGTTTTGCCAACGTCAGACATTTTTGGAAGAGGAAAGTGTGTTTTAACCCTTTGGGGACCAGGTCGATATTTTAATCACCTAAGCAAATTATTATTATTTTTTTTTCTTTTCGATTTTTCATTGTTACTTACAAAGATCCATAACCTTTTCATAGGCATTATCAAAAAAAAGTCTGGCTTATTTTTATTTTTATTTTTTATGGATGGGTTGTATTTTGGGTACCTATAACTTAACAATTAGGGTTTTATTTATTTTGTTTCTACTGAATTCACCAAATGGCATATATGACATCGTAACGTTGTTCTTTATTGAAATTTGTTTTCAATTATTATGTTTCACTACTTTTGGCACAATAAAAATACTTACAAAATAGAAATGAAACAAAATAGCCTTTGTTAACACAAAGTCAAAATATTGAGATGATCACATGAAATCACAAGAAAGGCAAACAGCACACATTTTGGAAAATATGCATGGAACCAATAAACATCCTAAGACTTAAAGGGGTGTATCGGCCATAGATATCTCATCTCCTATCCAAAGTATAGGGGATAAGATGTCTGATCGTGGGGGGGGGGGGCCACCGCTAGGACCCCAAAGGATCTCGATGCAGTACCTGGCATTCAGTGCTGGGCTGCTGCTCCAATCTCAGAAACCTCTGAGTTTCCAGGATTGGAGACGTGAGATCACGCTACACCCTCTTGTGACGCCACGCCCCCTCCCATAGACATGAATTGAGAGGTATGGCGTGACATCACATCTCCAATCCCGGAAACTCAGAGGTTTCTGAAATTGGAGCATCAGCCCGGCACAGAATGCGGTGTGCTGCATGGAGATCACGGTGGGCCCCCCAAGATCAGACATCTTATCCCCTATACTTTAGATAGGGGATAAGATGTCTATAACCGGAATACCTCTTTAAGGCATACAGATGCACAACAGTATATAACTGCAGGAAAGTAGACCGCACATGTAATATCACCAGGAAAAAGAAATTAACATATGAATTCAAAAAGGCAAAGCGAAACGCACTCTAAGTACATGGCATGTGTGAGGCCAGACCCATGCACCTACCCCAATGCACGTTTCGCTGTAGGGCGCTTCCTTAGGAGGCTTTGGCACAATGAGAACACTTCAAACTGTTTAAAAATTTCAGCACCCTGCTACAAGCGCAGAGCGCTCATGTGCCCGCAGGCTCTCGCGTTACTTGGACGTAAGAGCACAGGGAAAAAATTTGTTTCGTTTCCGTCACGTTTTAATAATTAAATTTTTTTTTATAACTTTGTAACAAAACAAAAAAATCCCTGACCCCTGTAATATTTTTATTTTTCCGTATACTGGGCTGTATGAGGGCTCATGTTTTGGGCCGTAATATGCTGTTTGTATCGGTACCATTTTGGTATTGATAGGACTTTTCGAACCCTTTTTTTTTTTTTTTTTTTTTTTTTTACATTTATCTATTTACATTTATTTTCTGGGATATGATGTTATAAACATGAAAACGCAATTCTGTGATTTGGTACATATTTTTATATGGAAAAGGGGGTGATATGACCTTTTTAGTATGGGTGCCGCGTTCTATTAACCCTTTAGACGTGGCGTTCAAAGTTGAACGCCACATCTAAAATGAAAGTAAACTGCTCCCTGCTAGCTCAGTGGGCTGTTTGGGATCGCTGCGGCGAAATCGTGGCATCCCGAACAGCTGTAGGACAGCAGGAGGGTCCCCCCACCTTCCTCTTCGCTGTCCGATCGCCAAATGATTGCTCAGTGCCTGAAATCCAGGCATGAGCAGTCAAGCGGCAGAATCATTGATCAATGGTTTCCTATGAGAAACCATTGATCAATGCAAAAGATCAGTGTGTGCAATGTTATAAAGATCATTTAACCCCTTTCCTAATAAAAGTTTGAATCGCCCCTCTTTTCCCATAAAAAAAAAGTGTAAATAAAATTAAACATGTATCGCCACGTGCGGAAATGTCCGAATGATAAAAATATATTGTTAATTAAACTGCACTGTTAATGGCGTACGTGCAAAAAAATTCCTAAGTCCAAAATAGCGCATTTTTGGTCACTTTTTATATCATGAAAAAATGAATATAAAAGTGATCCAAAAAGTCTGATCAATGCAAAAATGGTACCGCTAAAAAAGTGGAAAAATAAAAAAGTTATAGGGGTCAGAAGATGACAATTTTAAACGTATAAATTTTTCTGCATGAAGTTATGATTTTTTCCAGAAGTACGACAAAATCAAACCTATATAAGTAGGGTATCATTTTAATTGTATGGACCTACAGAATAATTATAAGGTGTCATTTTTCCAGAAAAATCTACTACATAGATATTGAAGCCCCCAAAAGTTACAAAATGGCGTTTTTCTTCAATTTTGTCGCACAATTATTTTTTTTTCCCGTTTCGCCGTAGATTCTTGGGTAAAATGACTGATGTCATTGCAAAGTAGAATTGGTGGCACAAAAAATAAGCCATTTAGGTGTAAAATTGAAAGGGTTATGATTTTTAAAAGGTAAGGAGGAAAAAACGAAAGTGCAAAAAATGGAAAAACCCTCCGTCCCCAAGGGGTTAAACTTTTATGAAGCGTTTTTTTTAAATACACTTCTTTAAGGAGGTATCATTTAGATTCCTCATACAGATCAATGCAGTTCTATTGAACTCCATTGATCTGTGTTCATTTTCTTGATCCTACACAAGGCAGGCTCAATCAAATGCAGATCTATGGGGGGCAGCTATGAATGCAGAGGTAAGCCCTCCAGCTACCTCCACAGTGGATCACGATTGCGCTGCAGGGGGCGATCCACCCCGCTAGACTACCAGGGATGGTTAAAAGATCCCTTTAGACACCTGATGATCTTAAGGGTTAATAGCCGGCCATAGCGATCTCTGCATGCTGGGCTTTTAGCGGCGGCCTCCGGCTACTGAAATCAGCCGGGGGCCGCCGAGTATGGAGCAGGCTCGAGCCAGGAGTAGAGCTGGGCGATATGACCAAAAATGTGTATCACGGTATTTTTGTAAATTATGGCGGTTCCACGGTATTTACACCCCCCCCCCCCCCCCCAATCATCATGTGATGGGCACAGCTTATCCATATGTCACCCGTGAGCGCTGCTTGTCTCCACCCCTGCCAAATAATTATCAGCCGCTGTGCTGTACTCTGTATTCCTGTGCCCGGGCTGCAAATATAAAAAAAAAAAAAAAACTTTAACTCCCCTTCTTCCTACGTTCCCCCGTTGCTCCGGACCCGGCCTCACTGTCCCTCCGCTGCTCTTGCTGCTTCCTGGGGATGGCAACGCCACAGAGCTGTCAACCAATCACCGGCCGAAGCCCTGACCTGCCTCGGCCAGTGATAGGCTGAGCGCACTGTCATGTAAGGAGCCGGCCGGCTTCTTACATGACAGTGCGCTCAGCCTATCACCGGCTGAGGCGGGACATGGCTGTGGCCGGTGATAGGCTTATGGCTCTGTGACGTTCTCATCCCCAGGGGGGGTGGGAGAGAAGCGCTCACGGGTGACATATGATTAGTCCCCCGATTATGTGGGGGACAGCGCAGCACTGGGCTGATAAAACTGATAATCCTTCCAATATTTATCTGCTGCTGTTGTGATCCACAGGAAGCTCTTTTCTCTTTGAATTTCCTTTCTGCCTGACCACAGTGCTCCCTGCTGACACATCTGTCCATTTTAGAAACTGTCCAAAGCAGGATAGGTTTGCTATAGGGATTTGCTCCTACTCTAGACAGTTCCTAAAATGGACAGAGATGTCGGCAGAGAGCACTGTGGTCAGGCAGAAAGGAAATTCAAAAAGAAAACTACTTCCTGTGGATCATACGGCAGCTGATAACTACTGGAAGGATTAAGATTTTTTTAATAGAAGTAATTTACAAATCTGTTTAACTTTCTGGCACCAGTTGATTTAAGAAAAAATGTTTTCCAGTGGAGTACCCCTTTTAAAGGAGTAGTCCAGTAGTGAACAAGTGGTGAACAACTTATCCCTTATCCTAAGGATAGAGGATAAGTTGCAGATCGCGGGGGGTCTGACCGCTGGGGCCCCCGGCGATCTCCTGTACGGGGCCCCGACAGCCCGCGCGAAGGGGGCGTGTCGACCCCCGCACGAAGCGGCGGCCGACACGCCCCCTCAATACAACTCTATGGCAGAGCCGGAGTGCTGCCTTCGGCAATCTCCTGCTCCGCCATAGCGATGTATTGAGGGGGCGTGTCAGCCGCCACTTCGTGCGGGGGTCTACACCCGCTATCTGGCCGGAGAGCCTGGCCCCCGTACAGAGAGATCGCAGGGGGCCCCAGCGGTCGGACCCCCCCGCGATCTCAAACTTATCCCCTATCCTTAGAATAGGGGATAAGTTTTTCACCACTGGACTACCCCTTTAAGGATAGAAAAGGTTGTGCATACATATCTTATAGGCTGCAGGTATTACAGCTGATGTTGATCCTGCTGGGACTTCCTGCTTGGGGAGAGAACTTGAGAGCAGCTTTATTTACGGTTTTGTTGTTTACATTGCTGTTACAGAAAGGAATACCAATATATTAGCTTTGGCTTTGGAATAGCCCTTGTTACAAGCTCTGGCGATGTTTTATTTCATTCCCTGGATGTAGTTCATGTGTTTAGAATTCAAAGTAATTTTTTTTTTTAAATGTGTTTTTTTTTTTTTGTTTTTTTTTAAGTGGATTAAACTGTTCCAGTGTACATTTGAACAGCACTTTTATATATTTTTATTGACTTTTCCAAAATGTAACTACAAACAGCGAGTCATTCTCCACAATATTTGAGTATGTAAGTAAAAAGCCTATTGACAACAGGAGATCAATAATAAAGCTTATAGAGGAGCAGATTATAGTAAGAACATTAACAGTTAAAAGACTAAAGGTTGTCGCCCACACAAAATCACTATTTATTGAAGGGTGGTACATGAAAGAACAAGCCTAAGGAAATAAAGATGTTCTCTGGGTTGTGAAGAAATAGGATCTAAACTGTATTTTTCATTGATTTACATATGGAAATAAGGCTCCATTTACACCACGACTTGGGCATACGGCAGAATTTAAAGATTGGCTGCTGCCAGATCCCCACCGGATCCGCGCTGCACCCCGTTCATTTCAAGGTCCCGGACGGAGTGATATAGTGACTCCGGTACGTTCATTTTTTAACCGTATCAGTTTTTATTGCCAGACTGAAACCGCAGCACATTGCAGTTTATAGTCCAACAATAAAAACGGATACTTTTCAAAAATGAGCGGACCAGAGTTACCATATCACTCCGTCCGGCACATTAAAATAAATGAGGTGCTGCGGGGACACAGCAGCAGACGCTTTTCAAATTCTCCCTCTGTATCTGGCTGTTGTACCCCTAAATCGTGATGTAAGCGCCTTCCTGGCGAATAATAAATTTTTGGGGTGTGGAGGTGACTGTTCTCCTGAAACTTGCCCAGAGGGATGGGTGCACACCATACACCCAATGTCCCTTCACTGTATACCACACAACGTGTACAAAAGAGCTGACACCGGCCACTATGGCTAGCGTTACATATATGCGGCTTCGGCGAAAATTGCCACAACTGATGCCAGAGGATCATCCGGCGTCCATTGTTTGTGATCACTGGATGGGGGAACGCAGCAAGATACGTCCCCCTGTCTGTGCCGGTCCGGCGAGTCCAATCATCCGGCATCCAAACTGAGACACCGGATGATTGTGAATTGTCCTAATCAAATGAATGGAATCTGTTCTGGCTTTATTTTCCCGCCGTTGCTGCAGAAAATGGGGGGGAAAAAAAAAAAAATTGATGATGCATATATGTACAGAAGGCCTACCAGACCTGTCTATCTGAAATGTGAGTATTATGTCAGTATATAGAATTATTGCCATACAGTGATCCCTCAACTTACAATGGCCTCAACATACAATTGTTTCAACATACAATGGTCTTTTCTGGACCATTGTAAGTTGAAACCAGACTCAACATACAATGCTACGGACAGTCCATATCTATGAAATGTGTCAATGGCTGAAAGAACCGACCAATCAGAATGGGCATTTTACTGGTAAAACCACTGTATTACTGAAGTGCATGCACTGACTGGTGTCTGGTAGTGCCCCCTACAGTACGGGGAGGTATTACATGTTCTCTACACTTTACCTGTACCAAGGTTACCTGCTCCTTTGGACACCAGGTGAGGGCGACTCCATGTAATTTTTTTTTTTTTAGGACATTGCGTGTACTGTACAAGACCCTGAAGAAGCTCCTGTCCTCTACATAGACCAGTGTTTCCCAAGCAGGGTGCCCCCAGCTGTTGCAAAACTACAACTCTCAGCATGCCCGGACAGCCTTCGGCTGTCCGGGCATGCTGGGAGTTGTAGTTTTACAACAGCTGAAGGCTCCCTGCTTGGGAAACACTGACATAGACAGTGATTACAGCTCCCAGCAGATCTTTCTTTCTTTTATATGTAAGGACTTGCTTTATCTATATTAATTATCTACTTATTTTCTTTAATCCTCACTTTTTCCTGTATTTGGATGACATTTTGATGGCTTCCGAACCAATTACCAGGTTTCCATAGAGTTCTGGTCTCAACATACAATGGTTTCAACATACAATGGTTGTCCTGGAACCAATTCGTATTGTAACTAGAGGGACCACTGTATTTAGCTCAGTAGTATACTTATGATTATTTGCCCAACTCTGTGGTCTACTGCTTTACCATCGGTCTGGTATCCTGTGTAGGTCTCCTTTGTTACATAACACGTAATGGGGAAGCTCCAGCCGTGCAGGTGACATTTTGAGGAAGTAAAATAGTATGAATCATCCTCAATAGTTGAGAGCTGCCTTTTTGTCTGACAAATACTAACTATGTACTGAGTCGGTATAATGGAGAAGGTATGGCAGCCTGACCTGCTAGAAGACAGTTCCTCCAGTCATATTGTCATAGGTTTATTATACTTCCAGTTCTCGGTATTAGTATTAATTAGAGATCGACCGATATAGTTTTTTTTAGGGCCAATACCGATAATCGGTGGAGGTTAGGGCCGATAGCCGATAACTTATACCGATATTCGCGGTGGGGGCGGTGCGGGGGGCAGGGCATTATCGGCTTATCGGCAAGGTAATTGCCGATACAGATAATGCCCAAAATCGTGATTATCGGCCGATAATATCGGCCATACCGATAATCTGTCGATCCCTAGTATTAATCTCAATATATTGTCTATCATCAATGCCCCTTCTGAAAGTGTGTATAGTGGATTATTGGGGGATCTTTCACAGAGGTGCGGCCTACTACTTATAGCCAAGGCCTTTCCCTACAGTAGAGCTCTTTAGGATAAGGACTAAGGGGGAGATTTATCAAAACCTGTTCAGAGGAAAAGTTGCTGAGTTGCCCATAGCAACCAATCAGATCGCTTCTTTCATTTTTAACAAGTCCTCTGCAAAATGAAAGAAGCGAGCTGATTGGTTGCTATGGGCAACTGGGCAACTTTACCTTTGTACAGGTCTTTATAAAGGCCAGATTACAGCCGCAGGTCCTAGCCCAAAATACGTTACTGATGGCTCAAAACGGACAGCTCAGAAGGCTTTATAATCTCCACCACTGTTGCTCACACCATAGCTGCAGACATGGGTAATTTTTCGGCATTGTTTTATTTATTTATTTTTTTCAAATATACTTTATTGGTATTACTAGTACATATACATATTGCCAAAATATTATACAATCATAATCCCCACCCCTGTCAGAAGGAGAGAAGAAAAAATAAATAAATAATGTAAAACAAAAATATATTAATAAACTATTCACCCTACTTCTCCACCCACTCTATTCAGATCACTCTGGGGGAGATTTATCAAACCCTGTGCAGAGGAGAAGTTGCCCAGTTGACCATAGCAACCAATCAGATCGCTTCTTTCATTTTTAACAAGGCCTCTGCAAAATGAAAGGAGCTATCTGATTGGTTGCTATGGGCAACTTTTCCTCTGGGCAGGTTTTGATAAATCTCCCCGTCTGTGTTTATTTAGACCTTTTTTTGGAATTACCACAACGCCATTTTTCATACCTTTTGAACATTTTGGACCAACCTACACCATTCTATTATATTTGGTCCACTATTCCCAAAAAGTCCTCTCAAGATCACTACCTTAGCTAGCATAAAGATATGATTAAATAATTCCCGTCCCTTTTTGATTTTACTTAGATCCCCTAAAATAACCTCTGTTCCCAGCCAATCTCTCTTCATTCCCAATTTGTTTGAAGGTATTCCAGACAATTGAAAACAAACTGAAGGTATTCCAGACAATTTTTCGGCACTGTTAATATGAGCACTGGATACGCCATCAATATCCATTTGGTAGGTGTTGGATTCTATGCACAGGGCCAGCTGGGTAGAAGCCGAATTTTATGACTTCAATATAAGGTACAGTCGCTACCCAGTATATGGCACTGTACCTAGTATTAAAGGGGTATTCCATGAAAAAATAAGTTTTTATAGCCACTGGCTCCAGAAAGTTAAACAGATTTGAAAATTATTTCTATTAAAAAAATCTTAATCCTTCTAGTACTTATCAGCTGCTGAAGTTGAGTTGTTGTTTTCTGTCTGGCAACAGTGCTCTCTGCTGACATCTCTGTCTGTCTCAGGAACTGTCCAGAGTAGGAGAGATTTGCTATGGGGATTTGCTACTAGTCTGGACAGTTCCTAAGATAGATATGGGTGTCAGGAGAGAGCACTGTTTTAATAGAAGTCATTTTCAAATCTGTTTAACTTTCTGGAGCCAGTTGATATGAAAATTATTATTATTATTTTTTAATGGAATACCCCTTTTAAGTGAATAGGCCACATCACTCACATGAGTGTTCTCTATGGGGAGCGATAAGCTGCAGCCAGCCAGACAGCTCAGGCGGTGGCTTATCTCTCCCCCAACAGCAGGGTCGGGCAGATGAAGTCCAACATAGTCAGTTGGTTGAGAGTTGCACAGCTGCCATACACTTTAGGCCAGTGTTTCCTAACCAGGTCACCTCCAGCTGTTACAAAACTCAAACTCCCAGCATGCCTGGAAAGCCTTTGGCAGTCAGCCGCTCCTGTGAAAGTCGACAGATTCAACTGACGTTTATGTGAGGCAGTGTTTTGCAACACTGGAGGCACGCTGGTCTAGGGTCCTTTTGGATAGGCTGTCAATGAAGAAAACTTGGAGAACTGAGCACCAATGCATAAGGCACAGATTAAACAGATATATGTAGTATGTCCAAGATCTGCAGTCATATAAAAATAGCAAAAAGATCAAAAATGAAAGTGTAGGCCCTTTAAAAAATGATGAGGAAGAAATGATAGATGGGGATCAGGAAAAAGCAAATAAAGTAAACAAATTCTTCTCCACTATATTCACCGAGGAAAATGAAATGCCAGGTTAAATACAGCGAGATAAGGTAAACTCCCCAGGAAGAAGTGCAGGTCACCTGTCTAACCCAGGAAGAAGTACAGTGCCGCATACAAAAATATCAAAATAGACAAATCACCAGGTCCAGATGGCATTCACCCCCATGTTCTAAAGGAGTTAAGTAATGTAATAGACAGACTCCTATTTTTAATATTCAAGGACTCTATAGTAACAGGCACTGGTGCATAGCAAATGTGGTGCCAATATTTAAAAAGAGGTCAAAAGGTGACCCCAGGAATTATAGACCTGTTAGCTTAACCTCTGTTGTATGTAAATTGTTTGACGGTTTTCTAAGAGATGCTATTTTGGAGTATATTGATAAAAATAAATGTATGACTCCATATCAGCATGGATTTATGAGGGATCGGTCCTGTCAAACTAACCTGATCAGCTTTTATGAGGAGGTGAGCTCCAGACTGGACCAGGGGCAATCGCTAGATGTCGTATATCTGGATTTTTCCAAAGCATTTCATACGGTGCCACATAACAGCTTGGTACATAAAATGAGAAGGATGGGGCTGGGGGACAATGTGTGCAAGTGGGTAAGTAACTGGCTCAGTGATAGGAAACAGAGGGTGGTTATTAATGGTACTTATTCTGATTGGGTGACTGTTACTAGTGGGGACCACAGGGGTCTGTCTTGGGTCCTGTTCTATTGAATATATTCAGTAATGACCTTGTAGAGGGGTTGAATAGTAAAGTAGCAATCTTTGCAGATGATTCTAAACTCTGTAAAGCGTTAAACACTATAGAGGACAGTGCACTGTTACAAATTGATCTGGATAGGTTGGAGGTTTGGGCTGGGAAGTGGCAGAGGAGGTTTAACACTGATAAATGTAAGGTAATGCACATGAGGAAGAAAAATCCGGGCTGGGATTGTGTATTAAATGGGAGAACACTTGGGACGACTGACATGGGAAAGGACTTGGGAGTCATAGTTAATAGTAAATTTAGCTGTAGTGAACAGTGTCGGGAAGCTGCTGCCAAGGCAAATAAAATCATGGGGGGCATCAATAGAGGCATAGATGCCCACGACAAGGAAATAATTCTACCACTGTACAAATCACTAGTCAGACCACACATAGAATACTGTGCACAGTACTGGGCACCAGTGTACAAGAAAGATATAGTGGAGCTGGAGAGGGTTCAAAGATGGGCAACCCGGGTAATACGGGAAATGGGAGGACTACAGTACCCAGAAAGATTATCAGAATTAGGGTTATTTAGTTTAGAAAAAAGAAGGCTTAGGGGAGACCTAATAACTATGTATAAATAGATCAGGGGGCCATACAGAGATCTCTCCCATGATCTATTTATACCCAGGACTGGATCTATAACAAGGGGGCATCCTCTACGTCTAGAGGAAAGAAGGTTTCTACACCAGCACAGACGGGGGTTCTTTACTGTAAGAGCAGTGAGACTGTGGAATTCTGTCTGAGGAGGTGGTCATGAGGAACTCTGTAAGAGAGTTCAAAAGGGGCTGGATGCATTTTTGGAGAATAATAACATCACTGATAATGCAAATTAGATCTATAGGGACAGAACGTTGATCCAGGGATTTATTCTGATGCCATATTTGGAGTCAGGAAGGAATTTTTACCTCTATTATGAGTTTTTTTTGCCTTCCTCTGGATCAACTCTGTAGGGACTCATTAGAGTTATAGGTTGAACTTGATGGACTCTGGTCTTTTTTCAACCTTATGAACTTTGTAACATGTGAAAGCCGATCTGTTGTGCTGACTCATCCTTGTTTGTAAACCTGACCTGCAGTCACTCCCTTGTACAACATGACCGATATATCCAGAGTAGCCAGTAACAAAGTCTTAAAGGGCTATAGTAAAAAAAAAAAAATAAACATGGTGCTGAGCCCTGTAAAAAATAAATAAATTAATTAAAAAAAGCCATATTACCTATGCCCAATCCCCTGCAGCTCCAGTTGGGCTCCATCTGGTCCCCTGATCTTCTGTTTTCTTCCTGCTTCTGTGACGAGCGCTCAGTGCAGGACCTGCCAAATCAGCCAATCACTGGCCACAGTGGTGTCCTGTCTTTCCAGTGATTGGCCAAGTTGGCAGATCCTGCAGCGCGTGCTTTTTACAGAAGCAGAAAGAAGATCGGAGCTGCAGGGTGTCAGGGACAGGTAAATATGGCATAAATATAATAATTTTATTTTTCTGTTAATTTTGTGTTACTTTTTACACTAGCACAAGAATACCCCTTTAAAATACCCATCAATGTCAGATTAAAATGGTCAACTTTAAATTACTTTCCGATTTAAGCAAAAAAATTACAACTTGAAATGAAACGAAGAACTATCCTTTTAGCTGACGGATAGAAGAGTCTTTTAATATTTAAGAAGAAATCGTCTGTGTTCCGAAATTTTTGCCCTGTAGTTGAATCAGAGATCTTTCTCTCTCTTTTTTTTTTGTCTGTTTGTAAAATTAAAAAAAATAAATAAAAATGATCTGATAAAAAAAAAAAAAAATTACAATTCTACCCCAAATGGGACAATTTACCTGCTACACTTTTTTTTTCTTTTTTTGCAATAATGGCCATAGAAAATGTAAGAGAAGAATATAACCTACCTGCTGAATTGGCTACTACTTTAAAAAAGGCCACACAACTTCAACAGTTGTTGGCCCAATGATCATTTGCCAAAAGCTCTTCCTCCTGTCCCGACTATACACATGCATGCTCAATTTGGCTGAGCATGCATGTTTCATCAATGGTAAGCCCCTGCCTGACTCATGGAAACTGGTATGTTTTACCATTATTAGTTTAATAGTGTTTCTCAACCAGTGTGCCTCCAGCTGTTGCAAAACTACAACTCCCAGCATGCCCGGACAGCCTTCGGCTGTCCGGGCATGCTGGGAGTTGTAGTTTTGCAGCAGCTGGAGGCGCACTGGTCTTATACATATGGTCACCTTAACCTTTTAAAGTACTGTGTTTGGGTGGAAATCCACTTTGACCCCAATTTATAGTACTTTTCCATTGTTTCAGCAATAGCCCTACTATGTAACCGATGTTTGCTGTAAAATGACACAGATACTATTACCTGATATTTACTTGCACTGCATTGAAATTGTTCACTTTTTCAGACAGGTCGTGATCCCTGGGTGACAATGTCGTCTGACGGACTGTCAAGCAAGGCATTGAAGGTACTGTATGTAGTTGCGCTTGATTCCGTTTTTTCAGCTCCTCCAAAAAGATAGGTAACGGTATTTCAAACTCCGAAAGTTATTCCCCTCGCCACAGGATAAGGGATGCCTAGCTGATCGGTGGGGGTCTGACCGCTGGGATTGCCCGAGAATGCAGTGCTGGCAATGTGCACCATTTTCTGGATTGGTGGCAGTCCCAGCGGTCGCTGGCTCCAGAAAGTTAAACTGATTTGTAAATTACTTCTATAAAAAAAAAATCTTAATCCTCTCACTACTTATGAGCTGCTGAAGTTGAGTTTTTTTTTTCCCTGTCTAAGAGCTCTCTGACGACACCTGTCTTGGGAACTGTCCATAGTAGAAGCAAATCCCCATAGTAAACCTCTTCTACTATGTGCAGTTCCAGAGACAAGCAGAGATGTCAGCAGAGAGCACTGTTGCCAGACAGAAAAGAACAACTCAGCAGCTGATAATTATTGGAAGGATTAAGATTTTTTAATAGGAGTAATTTACAAATCTGTTTAACTTTCTGGAGCCAGTTGAGATAGATAGATAGATAGATATATATATATAATATATATATCTATCTATCTATCTATCTATCTATCTATCTATCTATATATATATATATATATCTCTATCTAAGTTTTTTTCCTGGAATATCACTTTTTTAATCATATATTTGCCCAATTTATAATTTTTGGTAATACAGGGAAGCTAACAGTCCTTACACGAGTAGGGGTCTGGACCTAATAACCTTCATTTAGTCATATAAGATATGCCTTGTTTTGGCCATATATGTAAGGCTGCGTTCACATCACGATTTCTCCATCCGACTTGAGTAAACGATTTTATAACTTAAAATCGTATGAAATCGTATATAAAGTCGGATCCATTGACCTCCATTAAAAAATCGGATCCATTACACACACCCGATTTGATCCGCATCCGATTTCACACGATTTTTGTTCAGGTCGGAAATCGTGGTCAAACCCTATTTCAGGCCCGAACAAAAATAGTGGGAAATCGAATGCGGATCAAATTGGAGAAGTGTAATTGATCCGATTTTTTTTTTATTTTTTTTTTTCATTTTTATGGAGGTCAATGGATCCAACTTTATATACGATTTTAAGTTATAAAATCATGTACTCAAGTCGGATGGAGAAATCGTGATGTGAACGCAGCCTAATAATCTTGAGCATCATCATTTGTCAGCTTTAGTTCTGTCCGATATCGGTTCCCTCTAAAGGCCTGTTCACACTACGGAATTACCGGTGAAGTTTTCAATGAGATTCTTATGCACCTTGGACACTGCGGAAATTCAAATTCCAGAATCCACTGAAAGAAGGAACATGTTTGTATACCGCAAAGAATGCATTGCCGTCAACGGGGGCAGCACACGTCCGTGCAGTCCTAGTGCCGATTGATTTCGGTGGCACCTGCTGCACAAGGAATGTTCTCCGGGCTGATATTTGGTAGTGTGAATGGGCCCTAACAGTGTGGTATTAATGTCAAACTGTTGTCTTTTCCCAATGTTTGTCCTAATACCCCAAATAGTTGAATATTCTTGACTTTGATGGGGGAGAAAACGTTTTTGAAGCCTGCATAACACGTTATTGCATACATATTAAAGGGGTACTCCGGTGGAAAATTTTTTTTTAAATCAACTGGTGCTAGAAAGTATGACAGATTTGTAAATTACTTCTATTTAAAAATCTTAATCCTTCCAGTACTTATCAGCTGCTTTATACTACAGAAGAAGTTCTTTTCTTTTTGAATTTCCTTTCTGTCTGACCACAGTGCTTTCTGCTGACACCTCTGTCCATTTTAGGAACTGTCTAGAGTAGGAACAAATCCCCATAGCAAACCTCTCCTGCGCCGGACAGTTCCTGACACGGACAGAGGTGTCAGCAGAGAGGACTGTGGTCAGACAGAAAATTAATTCTAAAAGAAAAGAACTTCTTCTGTAGTATACAGTAGCTGATAAGTACTGGAAGGATTTAGATTTTTAAATAGAAGTAATTTACAAATCTGTTTAACTTTCTGGCACCAGTTGATTTAAAAAAAAATGTTTTCCACCGGAGCACCCCTTTAATATATAAAACATTGTACTCTATCTTATGTCAGGGGAGAGAGGCCTCTTTCTTATCATTTAGGAGCCTGTAGTTCCCCTTTTTCTGCCTGCAGACATTGTAAATGCTCAAAAACCTCCTCAGTCATCAAAAAATCCATCTAGAATACAACTGTAAACAGACGGAGAGGAGGGGGATGCAGCTGCAGCCTCAGTTTTATTGAACAATGTGAGGGACATGAGAGTAGCATGTGGTAGGCATCTGACTGACCTAGAGCACATAACACAGCATTTACATTACGGAAGTAAGAGTGATCACATATCAAGCGTGGAAAAGGAGAATGGACATTTATAGAAACAGAAAATGTGAAGAAAAAAAGATCCAAAATGTACAGGTTACATATCACCACATCTAATACACATAAAACGCTGCTGAAAGGGATGTTATCATCCGGATATTTATAGCATATCCATAGATCTACCATAAATGTCTGATTCATGCAGGTCTTACTTCTGGCACCCACAATTATTTTAAGGTCAAGGGTCTGCCTGCTCCCTCTGGTCTGGTTCAGGTGCTGGAGGTGTTTGGTAATTTGCGTAACTCCCATTGACTTTTATGGGAGTCGCACAAACTCAGTCTTAAAGGGGTACTCCGCTGCTCAGGGTTTTGAACAAACTGTTCCGAACGCTGGAGCCGGCAGCTCGTGACGTCATAGCCCCGCCCCCTCATGACATCATGCCCCGCCCCCTCAATGCAAGTCTATGGGAGGGGGCGTGACTCTGTCACGCCCCCTCCCATAGGCTTGCATTGAGGGGGTGGGGCGTGATGTCATGAGGGGGCGGGGCTATGACGTCACGAGCTGCCGGCTCCAGCGTTCAGAACAGTTTGTTCCAAACGCTGAGCAGCGGAGTACTCCTTTTAATTAGAGAGACCAACGTAAATCGGACATATATGGGGATTTATTATCCATATTGCTAAAGGGGTACTCCGCCCCTAGACATCTTATCCCCTATCCAAGGGATAGGGGATAAGATGTCAGATCGCCGGGGTCCCGCTGCTGGGGACCCCGGGGATCGCCGCTGCGGCACCCCACTATCATTACTGCGCAGAGCGAGATCGCTCTGCACGTAATGACGGGCAATACAGGGGCCGGAGCAATGTTAGGTCACGGCTCCGCCCCTCGTGACATCACGGCCCGCCCCCGTCAATACAAGACTATGGGAGGGGGCGTGGCGGTCGTCAAGCCCCCTGCCATAGACTTGCATTAAGGGGATGGGCCGTGATGTCATGAAGGGCGGAGCCATGACGTCACGCTGCTCCGGCCCCTGTATCACCCGTCATTACGCACAGAGCGAACTCGCTCTGCGCAGTAATGATGGCGGGGTGCCGCAGCGGCGATCCCCGGGGTCCCCAGCAGCGGGACTGCGACGATCTAACATCTTATCCCCTATCCTTTGGATAGGAGATAAGATGCCAGGGGTGGAGTACCCCTTTAAGGGGAACCTGACATCGCTTTTATGCTGCCTGAAGTCATTAGAGAGGTCCCTGGTGGCTTCTTCCCGCCCTTCTTCTTCCTGTTTCCAAGATGAGCGCTTGGTGCACGATCTGCCCGCCCAGCCAATCATTTGCCTAGATGGGACACAATTGCAGCCAGTGATTGGCCGAGATGGCAGGTTCCTCACTGATTACTCTTCAAACAGTTGACAGAATTTGGAACTGGGTGGAGCCGAACAGGAGCTGCGGGGAACCGAAAGTAGATAAGTATATATATATTTTTTGTACTGAACTTTATTTAAAATGACGTACAATGTTGATATAGTTTACAGCAACAAATTGACCGGGAAATTTACTTCACCACGTGGAATTAAAGTTCACTTAAATTTGGTGCGGTGGTGGAAAAACACTTTTTTTTTTTTTTTTTTTTTTTAACATGAGTTTTGCTTTTTATTAAGTATAATAGTGCAGCATAGGTTTGTGTCACCCTGTAAAACTCATTTAGACCAACAAATCTGTAGAAATATGTTTAAAGAAATGTGTGAAATGGCAGACAGTTCCAATAGTGCTGAGGATGTCCAAATGGAAAGTATTAGTACCTCAGTTTTGTTGCCGTAGGTTTTTGGGTAGAAAAAAAAATACACTGGTTTAGAAAACCGCTTTAACAAATAAAAATAAAAAAAAAAAGCTGAAAAAGTGGTTCCACCGCTTCACTCTCATAGGACTTAAAGAGGTTATCCAGGAATCAAAAAACAGACCTAATTTCCTTCAAAGACTGCTCCCTGTCTGTCTCTAGGTTGGGTGTGGTATTACAACTTGGCTCCATTTGCTTTAATGGAACTGAGCTGCAGAACCACACCCAACCTGGAGACAGACAGGGAAAGGTCTTTAAAAGAAATTATCCCGGTTTTCCGATTCCTGGAGAACAACAAAAATGTATCCCCTTTTCAAAGGATAGGTTCTAAGTGTTAGAACTTGGGAGGGGTCCGACCGCTGGGACCCTGTGATCTTTTGCATGGGACCCTGGCTCTCCCCGGGAATGGAGCGTGTTGACCCCGGCACGAAACGGCGCCCGACACGCCCCCTCCATGTATCTCTATGGGAGAGCAGGAGATAGCCGAACAACCACAACCGAACCACCATCAACTGGTGCCAGAAAGTTAAACAGATTTGTTCTTCTATTAAAAAATCTTAATCCTTCCAGTAATTATCAGCTGCTGTATGATCCCCAGGAAGTTCTTTTCTTTTTGAATTTCCTTTCTGTCTTAGCACAATGCCTTCTGCTGACACCTCTGTCCAGAGCAGGAGAGCTTTTCTATTGGGATTTGCTCCTACTTTGGACAGTTCCTAAAATGGACAGAGATGTCAGCAGAGAGCACTGTGGTCAGACAGAAAGGAAATTAAAAAAGAAAAGAACTTCCTGTGGATCATACAGCAGCTGATAAGTACTGGAAGGATTAAGATTTTTTTAAATAGAAGAGCAAATCTGTTTAACTTTCTGGCACCAGTTGATTTAAAAAAAATAAATAAAAAAAAAAAAAATTTCAGTGGAGTACCCCTTTAAGCCGATCATACACGTTAGATTTACCTTGCTCCAAACTGGCAATGTAGGTGGGCCAGGCCAACCATCTAATGCGGTGGGCTGCAAACTGTGGACCTCCAGACTAAAGTCAGCCGCTCCCTGCTGACTTTGGTGGGTTCTGTCAACTGTCTCTAAAGCAGTGGTCTCCAAACTGTGGACCTCCAGATGATGCAACACTACAACAGCATGCCCGGGCAACCAACGTCTGTCTCCTGACAGCATGTTTCAGGGGACAGATGGATTTTAATGCCCGATCCTTTAGTTCTCTGAGGAGATAAAACACTGCTAGAGGAGTCTGGCAGCGGCTTTCTTCCCCCTTTCAGAACACATGGCGAGCATGCAGCTTTTTTCTCGTATATACTGTATACGTACAGTTTATCAGCATAGAGAATCCTTTTTATGCTGTGAGCTGCCAACACCCTGAATAGAATGTCAGGAAGCGAGACGATTTTGGCAAACCCTGTCTATTGTTAATTTTGCGCACTGAGCAACCATCAAAACTCCATCCCAGAGACAGTAATAATAAAAGCCCTTCTGTGACTATTGAAGCATGTGCCAGCTCTGCGCCTTATCTTACTCTCTATCTGGTTTCTTTTTACATGGGCAGGGCATGTGAATGATGGTAATTATAAGGTGCCCTATAGCTTAGTGGGTGCGGAGTCACAGGTAGCATTCCTGCCTCGTGTGATGGAGCGGCCAAGTGTTACTCTCGTCGGCAATGGAAGCATAAGAAGTGAAGGTTTACATGTCTCGGCAGATCTTCCATTATTCTCTGCCCACAGGGCTTTACAACTTTCACTAGCCTTGGTAGCCACGTTAAAGGTACACTACTACCAACAGGAGATTGTGCATGAAATAAGGAAAGCTTGAAAAAAGCCTCTCTTGTTCATTGGGTTGTGCTTGGTGTTCAGTTAAAGGGGTACTCCGTTGCAGAACATCTTATCTCCCCTATCCACATGATAGTTGATAAGTGTCTGACCACAGGGGGTCCAACTGGGATTACTGTCGACCACTGCACAAAGCTTCACCATGTAGCTCTATGGGAGAGCCAGAGATACAGCTTTCGAGTACTTCCGGCTCTTCCATAGAGCTACATGAAGGGGAGTGTCGGCTGCCACTTAGTGAGGTGGTCTACAGTTATCCGTAAACAGAGCAGAGATCGATCTGTGCACTAGGGGAGAGACTGGGTGCCGGGCAGGGGGACCCCCCTCGCGATCAGACACTTTTCTATATGACAGGAGATAAGATATTCTTCAACAGAGTACCTCTTTAAACAGCCCTTGAACAATGGTGGCGCTGTTACAGTTCTTCCTATTCTTGTATAAACCCTTTAAATGGGCACTGTCATTAAAACTAATTTTTGCTATTTTACTCCTTATGGTAAATACAAAATCTTTCTAATGTACATTTTCTTTTTAAAACAAATGAAGTTTTCAATGTTTTACTTGTGTTTAAAAAAGCTGCCACTAGGTGTCTCCCTACTTGTCCAGAGCACATTTCCCCCCATTTCTTGCACATACTTTGGCCTCCTGCTGGCCTGGCAGGAGTCCAAAATCAGGAAATGCAGTCTGGAGGGCTGAGGGGGTATGGGGGAGTGCAGCCTTAGCCAATCATAGCTCAATTCACACTGAACTGCTCTGGGCTCTGTAGCAGAGTTAGGGAGGAAGTTCTCGCCTGTGTGGCTTCAGATGATGTCACGCCTGCTGGGGAACGCCCCTTCCCTGTCTGTGAGACTGATCAGAAAATAAAGAGCAATATCAAGGTAGAAAACTAAAAAATTATAAAAAATAAAGGCAGGGGGTGGTTTATCATGATGGGGGCAGTGAACTGGGAGGATTATAACATTTAACAAGATCATGACAGGTACTCTTTAAGTAATGCTGGAGGCCCATTAGTAAAGCTTAATTTCTGCTATATGTTTTTAGAGAAGCACAACTGAAAGGATTAAAGTGTTAAAAGTGGCAGTAGGGTACACAAGCTTAAAGAGCAAGAATAAAAATTGAACAAATTCCTTCAGTACTAAATATAACATCAAATCTATATATATAATTTTTATTATTGAAATAATAATAATAGATTAAAATGTGTTTTAGGAGAAGCCATCAGTTGTGTGTTGTTTTTTTTTTTCTTTTAATAGGCCATCAGTATGTTATTAGTGAGGATTTGGAAAAGCAGGAGATTGGCACTTGCTGGAGAGCCATGAGATTAACTCTATTATTTCAGATACAGCAGGACATCGGCACACCCCTACATCTGTTACTGCAGCTCACCCCACATTCACTTCATCAGTAGTACCCGCATAGTCACACTTTTATGGCCTGTCCTAAGACTGGATTTTCCCCCATACATCTTATCCTCTATCCAAAGGATAGGGGATAATATGTCTGATCGCGGGGGTCCTTTCGCTGGGGACCCCTGCGATCTCCCTGCTGCACCCGGCGTTCGTTTAGAGCATCGGGTGCAGCACCAGAGGCTCATGACGTCACGGCCGCGCCCCACTCGTGAAGTCACGGCCACTCCACCGCAATGCAATTCTATGGGAGGGGGCGTGGCGGCCATCACTCCCCCCTCCCATAGACTTGCATTGAGGGGGCATGGCCGTGACATCACGATCAGGGCATGACCGTGACTTCACGTGCCTCTGCATCGCCAGTCATCCGGCACAGAGTGAAGTTCGCTCCATGCACCAGATGTCTGGGGTGCTGCAGCCGCGGCGGGACCCCTGCAATCAGACATCTTATCCCCTATCCTTTGTATAGGGGATAAGATGTCTAGGGGCAGAGTACTTCTTTAATCCTCTTTTTCAGTGTAAGGTAAATTAATGAAAGCTTCACCTCTGACTCTTGCACAGTTCTGTCTAGAACAGTGGTCCCCAACCTAGTCCACAAGGCTTGTCAACATTCAGATATTTTCAGTTACTCCATTGGAATAGTATTGAATTGGGACAAATTCACATCCTGGATTGTTAGTGGAGCTTGAGGACTGGCTTGGGGACCTCTGACCTATAATATATATATATATATATATATATGGACTAGAGATCCTTTTTATTTAAACTATCTAGCATAACCAATTTTGGTAGGTGTTTTTTTTGTAGTGTTGCTGATTTACCCTTTCCTGACCTGGATTGGTGACCTCCATACATTGTTATAGTTGATGCTGACATCTGACACGTCTTATTTTTCATTGTATTATAGAAAATGTGAAAAACCTTTTTCATTATTCCCTTTTTTAGGTAAAAAGAGAAATGGGAGAGAATACACCAGTGCTCTCAGATGATGAATTAATGTCTATGTCCGTGCGAGAGCTTAACCACCACTTACGTGGCTTATCCAAGGAGGAGGTAGTCCGGCTAAAACAGCGGAGGAGAACCCTAAAGAATAGGGGCTACGCTGCCAGCTGCCGTGTCAAACGTGTGTCACAGAAGGAAGAACTGGAGAAGCAGAAGAATGACCTACAGCAGGAAGTAGATAAGTTGGCACAGGAGAATTCCACCATAAAACTGGAACTGGACGCATTGAGGGCCAAGTATGAGGCTCTGCAAAACTTTGCTCGCTCAGTGTCCAGAGGTTCCGTCACTCCAGCTAAAGTGGCCGCCACCAGCGTCATCACCATCGTGAAGTCCTCGGGGAATTCGTACTCTTAACACAGGCAATTGCTTGAGAACCCAAATCCCATCTCACCTCAGCAAGACCTACAAGCCACGCACCAGATAGCCGTCTCCCAAAGACTCGGACAGTCATTAGTATGACACCTCCATGATCCCGTCCAACAAGAAGATGTTGGCTCCATACATTTGGAAATCTTTTCAGGAAAGCCGTGGTTTTTGTCCTAAAGTAAACCTGACCCAGCAATATGTCAATATTATATTTTGTACTGGTTGTTTAGCTAATGCAAAAAAAATTTGTATCCTTGTTCTTACTATTAAGGAAACATTTAACATTCCGTCTCTGAGAGGATCTATAAACCCCCAAAGTCGTTATATAACATTAAGTTAATATTTAATTTATTTTACCAATATTTATTCTAATATAAATGCTGCAGATTACCTATATGACAGGTTTACTTTAAGAAACCACCTACGGGCTTTCGTTTATTGTTAAATCGTAAAGTGAAGGTGAATGACAAGGGAATCTTTATACATTGGCCTTGAGGGTCCTCGTGGAGATTGCTTCGGGATTTCTGATCCTTTAGGATTTTGGTCCAAAAGAATGTAAAGAATTGTAAATGAAATAGTGAAAAAATATATATTGTTCAAGGGTTAAAGTGAATGTGAAACGAGAAGGGAAAACAGGATGTAGGAAACTAGAATGTGGAAGGAGAGGTTGACAAGTCCGAGAAGAAGGAACAATACGAAGTACTGAGAAGGTGAATTCAAGGAAAAAGATTGATCATGTGACCTGTATACATTTTTGGTTCAATAGAAAAAGGGATAGGACTACTGAATTGTGTGTGTATCCGTGTTCCCCGACCAGGTGAGGGGGGGTTCCCTAAAATTTAGCAGAAGAACCTCTAATTGCAAGCTGATTATACCCTGCTGAAGTCAAAGGTGGTCATACACCTTCAAAAGCTGGCGGCTGGCAGCTGTTCCTTCTGTCCTCCTCCATACATATGTGCGCTTAGTTTTTCTGAGCGTGCATACAGGGTGAGGGGAATGAGCAGCTGCCAGACACCTCTAGTGGTAGATTGTCTCCTTTGACATAAAAGGATCGGATGTTGAAATTCTACCTGCCTGATCCTCATAGTTGGCTCATCTTGATACACATACTTGCCTGTAGCTACCAAATCCGGATGGTTCAGACAATTTATGTTTTCATGAGTATGGGCCCATTACGAATATAGTGGCAGCGTGAGGTAGGAATGAAAGTAGCGATCCCCTAAAAGTGGAAAAAGTGTTCGGAGTTTCCCCTATGGTAATAAGTTTAGGAATCTGTGGTGTCTTGTAGATATATCTATAGGTAGATATGTAGTTTGGGCGAATGCCAAGTATTCAGTTCAGCTATTGAGTCTACAGTATATCTGTCCATGATATATAAATATTGACAACTTTTTAATGAGAAAGGAGCTGAAATTTGTTTTGACTGATTGAAAGAGAGAAATGTTCAAGTTTCAGTGCGGGGATCCACAATAGATTCGGCTGAATGTTCAGGTTTCCTCTATGGGTTTAGGGAGGGGGTAAGCTGCAGCCAGACAGCTCTGGCAACTACTTATCTTTCTCAGACCTAAGTAGGTAAAGAGGAGCCTTAAAGGGGTATTCCAGGCAAAACCTTTTTTTAAATATATATCAACTGGCTCCGGAAAGTTAAACAGATTTGTAAATTACTTCTATTAAAAAATCTTAATCCTTCCAATAGTTACGACACTTCACAGTCCCTTCTCCTTATTTAAGTTGTTTTTTTTTTTTTTTTTAAACCCTTTTGGCTGGATATCTCCTTTTAAGGCTCCTCTTCACCTAGTTTCAGCTTTGATGGCTGCTGGACAGGACAGGAGGCACATATGGTAACTTCAACAAGATCGACTATTATCAGAAGTGACTTGAATGTTTGGATAAGAAATGCAGGAAAAAGAAGCGGCTTATGCTAATGTGAAAAGTTGGAAAGAATTGTTAGTCGAGGGTGGGGGGCCTAAAATTCTATTGGACCCCCAGCCAGCAATCTCCACCAGGAACCCAATCCTTATCATTCGCGTGTGTAGTGTCCTGGCTAGGGGACTCATGCTGATGCATACTAATGGGGCGAATTCACACGTGGCAGATACGCCGTAGATTTGTGCCGGTAAATTGTGCAGAGATATCATCTATATAACGCAAAATTTTTCTGCAGGGAAATTGACTAGTGGTGCCATTTTAGAATAAAATAATTTTATTGCAAATGTCACCCCTTTTTAATGTATAGGGATGAAATTTGGCTGTGAATTTGAACTGGAAATCCACGGCTAAAATAAAAAATAAAAAATCTGCCACGTGTAGACTTTGCCCATACTGGTGCAAGGTACTTTAATGTCTTTCGGACATCACACTATTATATTACTGTAAGGTTTTTAAAAGTGGCCAGTTTTGGGCATATGACAAGTACCCCGCTCCCGCGTGTAATATTACTTATATGGCGAGATGGGTCTGCTCCACCTCTTCTGGAGAAACTCTAAAATAAATATAAATTGAAATAAATAAAAAATACTTTTATTAGCTGCTTAATATAAGAAAAATAAAAGAAAAAAATCAGTTTGACAAAATATGGGACAGAGAATTCACATTGCTGGGGAGGGGAGGGTGAGTCACAGACCTCAGTTTTCCAGGCCATTTCTCTCTGATTTTCCCGGTTGCCCTTATTTGCTTTCTTATTTATGTTTGAGACGTTTTATTTTTCTGCATATTTATATATTTTTATTTTAAAAGAATTTTAGGGTTAAAATGGTGGGAAAATGCTTATTTTAAATGTTTTTTGCTATGTCTCTCATAGGATGATTGATTTCTGTTTAATGGTTATTGATTATGATAGCATTACTACTTGAGCGTATAATTTTTAGTGGGATTTGTGGATTCCAATGTAAGTGACAGGCACAAGTTCAGACACTTTTTTTTTCTTGAACCTTTATACATCATGCTATTAATTATTTTCAGATACTCTCATACCTGCTCACTGGGGTTGGTAACCTATTGGGTGATATAGGAAGTCTTATTCTTATCAATGGCTCTGCTGCTTGCCCAAAGGCTGGGGTGTTCATTGTAAAGCCGAGTTGCAAAAAAGTTAGAGGGGTTGTCAGATATTACCAAAAGGGGTCCGCTTTGTTTCATTTTATTGTAGATAAGAGGAGCCCATGGACCGGAGTGGCACTGTTGTTAGAAAGGGGGGGGGGAATCCTGCTCCTAACGCCAACAATCCCAATTTTGGCATGACTGTCCCTTTTAAACTGGGTCACAAATGGGGAAAAAGTGTATGTAAATCCTGCCCTAAGCATTTTGGGGGCATATTAAAAGTGGGACTTAAATATCCCGATTTTGTTTTGTTTTTGTTTTTTTGGCAAGTATGTTTTAAGTGAGCACGGTCATGAAAAAAGAACTTTTGGTATGTTGTATCAAAAGTTAAAATTTTTTTTGGTCGGCATCTGAACACTCAGGAGAACTCTCCCAATTCTGTGTCACATGACCAAAAAGGGCTCAAAATGTAAGTCTAAGGTGCCCATCTGGTCTTTAAGATATAGAACTTGGAGAGAATACGCTAAGCGCACACTTCTCCCGGCTAGTTCTCTTAACTCCTTAAAGACGCAGGGCGTACCTGTACGCCCTGCGCCTGGTCCCGGTAAATAAAACTGGGTCACGCCGTGACCCCGCGTCGGTCCCAGCAGCTAATGATAGCCAGGACCCTGGGCTAATAGCTCGCGGCACCGTTCGTTGTCCCACGTGCTATTAACCCTTTAGACGCGGTGATCAAAGTTGATCGCCACATCTAAAATGAAAGCGAAAGCTTCCCGGCAGCTTCTCCCACACGAGCGGAGATCCCCTTACCTGTCTCCATCGTGTCCGATTGGCGATTGATTGCTCCAGGTCTGAGATACAGGCTTGAGCAATCGACCGCCTATAACACTGATCAATGCAAAGCTATGGCTATGTGATCAGTGTAAAAGATCAGTGTGTGCAGTGTTATAGCCCCTATGGGATCTATAACACTGCAAAAAAATAAAATAAAAAAAAAAAAGTGGAAAAGAAAAGTTAATAAAGGTCATTTAACCCCTTCCCTAATAAAAGTTTGAATCACCCCACTTTTCCCATTATAAAAAAGTGTAAAAATAATAAATAAACATGTGGTATCGCCGCGTGTGAATTATAAAAATATATAGTTAATGAAACCGCACGGTCAATGGCGTATGCGCAAAAAAATTCCAAAGTCCAAAATAGCGTATTTTTGGTCACTTTTTATATAATGAAAAATGAATAAAAAGCGATCAAAAAGTCTGATCAATACAAAAATGGTACCAATAAAAACTTCAGAACACGGCGCAAAAAATGAGTCCTCATACCGGCCCGTACGCGGAAAAATAAAGTTAGAGGGGTCAGAAAATGAGCATTTTTAACGTATACATTTTCCTGCATGTAGTTATGATTTTTTTTTTTCAGAAGTACGACAAAATCAAACCTATATAAGTAGGGTATCATTTTAACCGTATGGACCTACAGAATAATGATAAGGTGTCATTTTTACCGAAAAATGCACTGCGTAGAAACGGAAGCCCCCAAAATTTACAAAATTGCATTTTTTCTTCAATTTTGTCGCACAATGAATTATTTTTCCGTTTCGCCGTGGATTTTTTTTTTTTTTTTGTAACATGACTAATGTCACTGCAAAGTAGAATTGGTGGCGCAAAAAAATAAGCCATCATATGGAATTTTATGTGCAAAATTGAAAGCGTTATGATTTTTAGAAGGTGATGAGGAAAAAATAAAAATGCAAGAACGGAAAAACCCTGCGTCCTTAAGGGGTTAAGACCTCGTCTGAAAAAACCTTTTGATATGACATGTAAAAAAAAAAAAAAAAAAGAATAATAATTTTTCGTGCCCGTGCCTATTTAAAGCATAAATGACAACTTTTTTTTTTGTTTTTTGTTTTTTAATGAAAACTAAATTGGCATATTTAAGTCCTGCCTTCCAGACCGCCCCCAAGGCATCACTTAAAACGTGCTTCTCTCATTGCTGTGAGCTGTCGGGGTCTTAACACTCTTGACTAATAAAAATTCTTGACCTGTGGACCTCCAGCTGTTGCAAAACTACAACTCCCAGCATGCCCGGACAGCCAACGGCTGTCCGGGCATGCTGGGAGATGTAGTTTTGCACCAGCTGGAGGTTCACAGTTTGGAGACCACTGCCCTAAGCTATAAAGTTTCAGTTGGCCTTAGCTGGCCTACAGTCCTGTTGTTATTGGGGTTTTCTGTCTACCGTGTGCCCCTTTCTGTTAATATCTGGAGCAACTAAAAAAAATAGACAGGGCAGCTTTGAGGATTTCAATTTCCCCACAGTTGCCCCACGTTCCTATTGTTTCCTACATCCAAAAATTGGGCCCGTATTGTTGCTTTTTTATATTTTGAGTAGCAGATGTGGCTTCCTCGGCAAGCGGAGGGTTAATTAATGCCATCGTCGATCCCTTAGGTCAGTGTTTCCCGACCGGGGTGCCTCCCAGCTGTTGCAAAACTACAACTCCCAGCTTGCCTGGACAGCCAAAGGCTGTCCAGGCACGCTGGAAGTTGTAGTCTTGCAACAGCTGGAGGCACCCTGGTTTGGATACATTGCCCAGTCCATGTCCTACTCAGTGGTTACCAGCTCTTTACCGATCCTATAACCAGCTGAGGTGTGTGTGTGTGTGGCATATTTCGGGTGTAGTATCTGTGTGTGGGTCAGACAAGTGCACAGTACTTATTCTGTATTACGAGTCACATGTATTAAACATTTTTTCATATATCTAATATATGTGTGTATATAAATATAGTGAATGCTATTTATTTTTCTGAAGCATTTTAAAGTCCCTTTATAAGTGTATTTTATATTGTTCGAATAAAGCATTTTTTTCATGTAAATGTTTTTTTTTTCCTGGTTTGTGAAGTTTTCCGTTACCGCTAGCCGATCTCAACCTAAGGGTGTGTTCACACTGCGTTTCTGTTTCACGATTTCCATTACGATCCATTTAAAAAAAAAAAAAAAAAATTATTTGTTTTTTACTTGATAAGTCAGTGGGAAACTGATTCTGCTGTATCGCATACGGCAGCATCCGTAAACGTAGTGTGAGCCCACCCAAGTCCGTTCAGTCTTTATTTTACATATATATATATATATATATATATATATATATATATATATATATATAATTTTTTATTTATTTTTTTTGCAGTTTTATCTCCACATGTAAATTAAGAAAATTACAATGGATAGGGTTAAAGGGGGGTTATCCAGGAAAAAACTTTTTTTTTTTTTTTTATATCAACTGGCTCCAAAAAGTTAAACAGATTTTTAAATTTCTTCTATTAAAAAATCTTAATCCTTTCAATAATTATCAGCTGCTGAAGTTGAGTTATTGTTTTCTGTCTGGCAACAGTGCTCTCTGCTGACATCTCTGCTGGTCCCGGGAACTGCACAGAGTAGAAGAGGTTTGCTATGGGGATTTGCTTCTAAACTGGGTGGTTCCCGAGACGGGTGTCATCAGAGAGAACTTAGACAGAAAAGAACAACTCAACTTCTGCAGCTCATAAGTACTGAAAGGATGAAGATTTTTTAATAGAAGTAATTTACAAATCTGTTTAACTTTCTGGAGCCAGTTGAGATATATATATATATATATATATATATATATATATATATATATATATATATATATATATATATATATATATATTATAATAAATATAAAAAAAAAAAGTTTTTTCCTGGATAACCCCTTTAAATAAAATTCAACAGTCCACGCAAATTAGGGGAAAACGCATCTTTTTATTTTTTACTTGTTAGGCTTTGTTCACACAGTGGAATATGTGCTGGAAAACACAAGCGGACATTTGCTTCTTTCGACGGTGCTAGGACCGCTCGGAAATGCACCGTCTCCATAGAAGGCAATGCGTTTCCAAGCGTAATCTGCAGAAACATTGAACCAGTGAAATTTTTCTGCAGACGCCAGAATGAGTATTTTGGAATCATCTGCCATGGAAATTCTGCCGAGCACACAGTGCAGCAGAATCCCAGTGATATCAATGGGACCCTTCTGCAGCGGAATTGCCAGACAGAAAAAAAAAAAATATATATATATATATATATATATATATATATATATATATATATATAGAGTGTGTAAGAATGATAATTGGTGTTGTGAAGTCATTTTGTTCATTTTAGTGGACTTTATTATAAATTATGTGCATGTCCACCCAAAAAAAAAAAAAAAATGCAAGGAAGTGACTACAAAATAACTCAGTAAGGCAGATTTATCAAAACCTATGCTGAGATAAAGTTGCCCATAGCAACCAATCAGATTGCTTCTTTCATTTTTCAGAGGCCTTTTCAAAAATGAAAGAGGCAATCTGGTTGCTATAGGCAACTGGTCATTTTTTTTTCTCTGCACATTGGGGGAGATTTATCAAAACCTGTGCAAAGGAAAAGTTGCCCATAGCAACCAATGAGATCGCTTCTTTCATTTTGCAGAGGCCTTGTTGAAAATGAAAGAAGGGATCTGACTGGTTGCTATGGGCAACTGCACCACTCTTCCTCTACACAGGTTTTGATAAATCTCCCCCATTAAGTTTTCCCCAAAGTCCCTATTTAAAATCTCATTCAGGCTACAGTACATTTCCACATAACTTATTTTTGGTGTTTTTTTTTTTTAACCTGAAAAAGCCCCTCATCTTTCAGTTTTTGTGACTTTTTTTTCCTCAAAAAATAGCGTGGTTTGGTCTTGAAATGTTTCCCCTGTGTTTTTAGTCATTACATGTCATGTGATTCATTCATCATGTAACCCAAAGATTTCTATGGAAGAAAAAAAAATCAACATTTTTTTCTTTGTGCTTTTTCCCTCCCATTGAAGCTTCTAGAAGAAAACGCCAAGATTCAATGAAAAAAATGCCATAGTCTCAGTACTTTGGGATTTTTAAAAATTGCCACTGAGCCAAAAAGAAAAAAAGACAATGAAGAGTAAAAACAAAAAAGAAAAACCTCAAGTGGGTTTGGTGTTTTATATTTTCCTATTGCATCAAACTTGGCATAATTGCAAGAAAAATAAAAATAAAGTCAAATTTTTCCATTTTCTTCATCGGTCTCTGGAGTTGGAGTCTATAAACATCAAAGTATGAAGGCCTAAGGGTATGTTCAAACGGACGGACTAACTGCAGAATTTCCGCAGCATACTTGCTGAAAATTCGCAGCAAATTATGCCACCATTGACTTCAATGGGCAGATTCGCAGATTTTCCTTCGGCCCCATCGAAGTCAATGGTAGTAAAATCTGCTGCGGAAGGTAATCCGACCATGTGAATATACCAGTATGTTCACACTGACAGATCCACAGCGCATTTTACGCTGCGCATCCTCCAACAATGGATCCCTATATTGTACCTCAAGCTGTGCCTGCTTGTAGCAGCGATCCACCGCTACGAGCAAACACACTTAGATCCCTAAGGCAGTGTTTTCCAAACAGTGTGTGTTCAGGCTTTCCATTGGCTGTCCGGGTATGCTAGGAGTTGTAGTTTTGCAGCAGCTGGAGGCACACTGTTTGGAAAAGACTGGCCTAAGGCTCCATTCACAGTGTAGTTTCATCACATGTAGCAAGAATAGCGCAGCATGCAGCACTATTTCTGTTGTTAAAATAACACTTTAACATGTTACCAAATACCGTATCTGGGGTTCATCTGGAGTCTGTCGAGTGCCGTTGGGATCTGTCGTACACTGCATCTGGCAAATGGAAATGGAGCCTAAAATAAGTCACCTGCAGTAAGTGCACATTACTTTTTGCAGATTTCAAGCTATTTTTTAGATTAATTATAGCTCCTTCATAGTGTCACGACTACACATATATAATAAAGGGAACACTTAAACAACACAATGTGACTCCAAGTCAATGACACTTCTATGAAATCCCACTGTCCCCTCAGGAAGCAACAATGATTGACCATCAATTTCACATGATGTTGGGCAAATGGAACAGACAACAGGTGGAAATTATAGGCAATTAGCAAGACACCGCCAATAAAGGAGTGGTTCTGCAAGTGGTGACTGCAGACCACTTCTCAGTTCCTATGCTTCCTGGCTGATGTTTTGGTCACTTTTGAATGCTGGCGGTGCTTTCACTCTAGTGGTAGCATGAGACAGAGTCTACAACCCACACAAGTGGCTCAGGTAGTGCAGCTCATCCAGGATGGCACATCAATGCAAGCTGGGGCAAGAAGGTTTGCGGTGTCTGTCAGCATAGTGTCCAGAGCATGGAGGTGCTACCAGGAGACAGGCCAGTACATCAGGAGACAAGGAGGAGGCCATAGGAGGGCAACAACAAGCAGCAGGATCGCTACCTCCACCTTTGTGCAAGGAGGAGCACTGCCAGAGCCCTGCAAAATGACCTCCAGCAGGCCACAAATGTACATGTGTCCACTCAAATGGTCAGAAACAGACTCCATGAGGTGGGGGTTGTGCTTACAGCCCAACACCTTGCAGGACATTTGGCATTTGCCAGAGAACACCAAGATTGGCAAATTTGCCACTGGCACCCTGTGCTCTTCACAGATGAAAGCAGGTTCACACTGAGCACATGTGACAGACGTGACAGAGTCTGGAGACGCCGTGGAGAACATTCTGCTGCCTGCAACATCCTCCAGCATGACCGATTTGGTGGTGGGCCAGTTATGGTGTGAGGTGGCATTTCTTTGGGGGGGCTGCACAGCCCTCCATGTGCTTGCCAGAGGTAGCCTGACTGCCATTAGGTACCGAGATGAGAACCTCAGACCCCTTGTGAGACCATATGCTGGTGCAGTTGGCCCTGGGTTCCTCCTAATGCAAGACAATGCTAGACCTCACGTGGCTGGAGTGTGTTCAGTTCCTGCAAGAGGAAGGCATTGATGCTATGGACTCACCCGCCCGCTCCCCAGACCTGAATCCGATTGAGCACATCTGGGACATCATGTCTCGCTCCATCCACCAACGCCACGTTGCACCACAGACTGTCCAGAAGTTGGCGGATGCTTTAGTCCAGGTCTGGGAGGACATCCCTCAGAAGACCATCCGCCATCTCATCAGGAGCATGCCCAGGCGTTGTATGGAGGTCATACGGGCACGTGGAGGCCACACACACTACTGTGTCTCATTGTGACTTGTTTTAAGGACATTACATAAAGTTGGATCAGCCTGTAGTGTTGTTTTCCACTTTGATTTTGAGTGACTCCATATCCAGACCTCCATGGGTTGATAAATTTGATTTCCATTGATAATTTTTGTGTGATTTTGTTGTCAGCACATTCAACTATGTAAAGACGAAAGTATTTCATACGATTAGTTCATTCGTTCAGATCTAGGATGTGTTATCTTAGTGTTCCCCTTAATTTTTTTGATCAGTGTAGTAATAATCACTTCTCATTCTGCTGTTAATCTGCAGGGGTTTACATTGTTTCGCAAGGATAGAATGAACAGAAAAGGTGGTGGAGTCTGTCTGTATGTAAGAAGTGGTATGAAAGTCAGTGTGAACGATGCCATAGTGTGTGATGATTCTGAGGAGGTGGAATCACTGTGGGTAGAATTACAAAAGGAGGGAAATACTGAAAAATAATATTTGGTGTAATCTACAGACCCCCTAATATCACTGAAGAGATAGAAGTTCGGCTTCATAAACAAATAGAGAGGGCCGCCCGGGCAGGTACAGTGGTAATAATGGGAGATTTTAACTATCCAGATATAGATTGGGGTCCGGGGCTGGCTAAAACTACAAAGGGGAGAAAATTCCTAAATTTATTGCAGGATAATTTTATGGGCCAGTTTGTGGAGGACCCAACAAGAAGTGATGCCTTGTTGGATCTGATCATTTCCAACAACGCAGAGCTGGTTGGTAATGTAACTGTGAGGGAAAACCTTGGTAATAGCGACCACAATATACAGTAACCCCCCGACCTACGATGGCCCCGACATATGATAAAATCGACATACGATGCTTTTATATGTCGGGGCCATCGCATTAACTGCTATCCGACAGCGCATAATGCTTAAGCGTCTGTCAGATAGCAGTTTAAGCATCCCGGACAGGTTCGCTTACCTATTCCCGCTGCTCCGGGTCCACTTCGCGATCCTCCGGTGTCTTGCGCATCTTCTCCAGGGTCCGGGCCTCGCTTTCCAGAGTCGTTATTACGTCACTACGCACGCCGCACCAGCGCAGCAGCGTAATAACGTCACCAGAAAGCGAGGCCCGGACTATGCGGAAGAAGCCGGAGGATCGCGAAGAAGACACCGGAGCAGCGGGACAGCATCTGGAGCCCCTGGGACAGCATCGGGAGCGGTGAGGACCTGGTTCGGAGATACGGGGACAGGTGAGTACAGCTTCCTATACTTTACATTGCACGGATCCCTCAACATACGATGGATTCGACAAACGATGGGTCGTTTGGAACGAATTACCATCGTATGTTGAGGGACCACTGTAGTTACTTTTGACTTAAAATGGAGAAAACAAAGACAGACGGGGAAGGCAAAAACATATAACTTTAAAAAGGCAAACTTCCCTGGGCTGAGGGCTGCACTACAGGACATAGACTGGGGGGAGGTGTTCTTAAATACTGATACAGAAGGTAAATGGGACATCTTTAAATCAACTCTAAATAACTATACAGCTAAATATATACCAAAGGGGAACAAATATAAACGATTAAAACTAAATCCTACATGGCTGACAAATGATGTTAACCCCTTAAGGACCGGAGGTTTTTCCGTTTTTGCATTTTCGTTTTTTGCTCCTTGCCTTTAAAAAATCATAACTCTTTCAAATTTACACCTAAAAATCCATATGATGGCTTATTTCTTGCGCCACCAATTCTACTTTGTAATGACATCAGTCATTTTGCCCAAAAATCTATGGTGAAGCGGGAAAAAAAATCATTGTGCGACAAAATTGAAAAAAAAAACGCTGTTTTGTAACTTTTGGGGGCTTCCGTTTCTACGTAGTACATTTTTCGGTAAAAATGACACCTGATATGTATTCTGTAGGTCCATACGATTAAAATGATACCCTACTTATATAGGTTTGATTTTGTCGGACTTCTGGAAAAAATCATAACTACATGCAGGAAAATTAATACGTTTAAAATTGTCATCTTCTGACCCCTATAACTTTTTTATTTTTCCGTGTATGGGGCGGTATGAGGGCTCATTTTTTGCGCCGTGATCTGAAGTTTTTAACGGTACCATTTTTGCATTGATAGGACTTATTGATCGCTTTTTATTCATTTTTAAATTATATAAAAAGTGACCAAAAATGCACTATTTTGGACTTTGGAATTTTTTTGCGCGCACGCCATTGACCGAGCGGTTTAATTAATTATATATTTTTATAATTCGGACATTTCCGCACGCGGTGATACCACATATGTTTATTTTTATTTTTATTTACACTGTGTTTTTTTTTTTTATTGGAAAAGGGGGTGATTCAAACTTTTAATAGGGGAGGAGTTAAATGATCTTTATTCACTTTTTTTTTTCACTGATCTTCTCAACGATTCTGCCGGATGACTGCTCATGCCTGGATCTCAGGCACTGAGCAGTCATTCGGCGATCGGACAGCGAGGAGGCAGGAAGGGGCCCTCCCGCTGTCCTGTCAGCTGTTCGGGATGCCGCGATTAGCCGCGGCTATCCCGAACAGCCCGACTGAGCTAGCCGGGAACTTTCACTTTCACTTTTAGCCGCGCGGCTCAGCTTTGAGCGCGCGGCTAAAGGGTTAATAGCGCGCGGCGCCGCGATCGGCGCTGCGCGCTATTAGAGGCGGGTCCCGGCTTCACTATGACGCCGGGCCCGCCATGATATGACGCGGGGTTACTGGTCCTTGGTCCTTAAGGGGTTAAAAGAGCAATAAACAACAAAAAAATTGCCTTCAAAAAATTCAAATCTGATGGGTCATCTATAACATTTAAACAGTACAAGGAGCTTAATAAAATCTGTAAAAATGTAATAAAAACAGCAAAAATTCAAAACGAGAGACAGGTGGCCAAAGAAAGCAAAACTAATCCTAAATATTTTTTTAGATATATAAATGCAAAAAAACCAAGGACAGAGCATGTAGGACCCCTTAATAATGATAATGGGGAGGTTGTCACAGACGATAAAGAGAAGGCGGAGCTACTGAATGGGTTCTTTAGTTCTGTATATACTATGGAAAAAGGAGCTGACATTGGACAGGTCAGTGCTGGTAACACATCATGTAATGTACTGAACTGGCTTAATGTAGAGATGGTACAAGGTAAGTTAAGTAATATAAATGTAAGCAAATCTCCAGGGCCGGATGGACTACACCCAAGAGTTCTTAGAGAGGTAAGTTCAGTAATATCTGTACCCTTGTTCATGATATTTAGATATTCTCTGGTGTCTGGTATTGTGCCAAGGGACTGGTGCAAGGCGAATGTGGTGCCAATCTTCAGAAAGGGCTCTAGGTCTTCCCCAGGAAACTATAGACCGGTAAGTTTAACGTGCATTGTGGGTAAATTGTTTGAAGGACTTATAAGGGATTACATACAGGAATACATGGGGGATAATAGTATTATAAGTGATAGCCAGCATGGGTTTACTAAGGATAGAAGTTGTCAAACCAATCTAATTTGCTTTTATGAAGAGGTGAGTAGAAGCCTTGACAGAGGAATGGCTGTGGATATAGTGTTTCTGGATTTTGCCAAAGCGTTTGATACTGTCCCTCATAGACGTCTGACAGGTAAGTTAAGGTCTTTGGGTTTGGAAACTTTAGTTTGTAACTGGATTGAACACTGGCTCATGGATCGTACCCAGATAGTGGTGGTCAATGATTCGTACTCTGATTGGTCCACGGTTATTAGTGGTGTACCCCAAGGTTCAGTACTGGGCCCGCTGTTGTTTAATTTATTTATCAATGATATAGAGGATGGTATTAACAGCTCTGTTTCTATCTTTGCAGATGACACCAAGCTTTGTAGCACGGTACAGTCTATAGAGGATGTGCATAAGTTACAAGATGACTTGGATAGACTAAGTGTCTAACCGTACTAAGTGTCTAACCGTACTAACTATGTAACTATGTCGTCACAAAAGGGATATGTTTACTCTGTCGCTTCTCCCTAGGTCTTATTTCATTTTTCAACACTCTTTTTGGAGTTCCCTAAGAATTCACGGTTCCCTAAGTCAAGATGGCGCTGGTGAGCCCCTATGCATAGTGCGCTGGCGGTGCGCACTAGTGCTACAAACTGAGTGCGTCCGCACCCCACACAGTGGGTGACGTGATGACGCAATGATTGGCCCATATGCTGCACGTGTACTGATGAGGTCACTGTATGTGCGCGCACAGGCGCAGTAATTATTTCTCCATGCTCGGAATACTATGGTGCCCTTTGTTTACAAATGGAACATCCGGTGAGTGTTGCGATGTCTCCGCCTCTTAGTTATGGTATATTCTATATACAGATGTGTATAGTTACTTACAATCATTTTGTATCGGCAGTAGCTGGTTTTAATGTATTTTAACCACCATGAACACTTTTATGTCACTGCACACGATCTAAAAGTCTAATTATGAGATATGGATATGTACACTTTTACTATGTTTTACCGCTATGTTACTAATTATGTAATTGATGCACATTAGGTACCAGTTGATTGGTACCCTTATTTATATGTGTGTGAACCTTTGTAATGTGCATTGCTTGATAATGACCGGGTGAGCCTGGTCGAAACATCGCTTGCTGTGAAAACACTGTTTTAATGGAATAAATCACAAGACTTTATTTCACGTTCATCTGTGTTCTGCGGTGAGATCCTTTTTTGCTATATATATATATATATATATATATATATATTTGTGTGTGTGTGTTACATTATTAAACTACAGTATATTTGTTATCAATTACAGGATATGCACCATATTGTATTTATCTCCAAATAAAAGATTAAGGGCAGCAAAACTGGAATAATCCTTAACACATATCAATATATGTATCCTTGGTTACAGACTACAAACTAACCCTGTGTAGTCTGATTTTGCAGTGTCTCTATTACATTTGTTTCCTTCTGGTTTAAAGTTCTTTAGAAGTAGGAAAACAGGCATTCATTCATGGCCGTAAATGTTGGCACCCCTGAAATTTTTCAAGAAAATTAAGTATTTCTCACAGAAAAGGATTGCAGTAACACATGTTTTGCTATACACATGTTTATTCCCTTTGTGTGTATTGGAACTAAACCAAAAATAGAGGGGGAAAAAAAAGCAAATTTGACATAATGTCACAACAAACTCCAAAAATTGTCTGGACAAAATTATTGGCATCCTTAACTTAATATTTGGGTGCACACCCTTTGGAAAAAATAACTGAAATCAGTCGCTTCCTATAACAATCAATAAGCTTCTTACACCTCTCAGCCGGAATGTTGGACCACTCTTTCTTTGCAAACTGCTCCAGGTTTCTCTTATTGGAAGGACGTCTTTTCCCAACAGCAATTTTAAGATCTCTCCACAGGTGTTCAATGGGATTTAGATCTGGACTCATTGCTGCCACTTCAGAACTCTCCAGCGCTTTGTTGTCATCCATTTCTGGGTGCTTTTTGACGTATGTTTGGGGTCATTGTCCTGCTGGAAGACCCAAGATCTCGGACACAAATCCAGCTTTCTGACACTGGGCTGTACAGTGCGACCCAAAATCCGTTGGTAATCCTCAGATTTCATGATGCCTTGTACACATTCAAGGCACCCAGTGCCAGAGGCAACAAAAAAATAAATAAAACATCATTGAACCTCCACCATATTTCACTGTAGGTACTGTTTTATTTCCTTTGTAGGCCTCATTCGGTTTTCGGTAAACAGTAGAATGATGTGCTTTACCAAAAAGCTCTATCTTGGTCTCATCTGTCCACAAGCTCTTTTCCCAGAAGGATTTTGGCTTACTCAGGTTCATTTTGGCAAAACGTAGTCTTGCTTTTTTTTATGTCTCTATGTAAGCAGTGGGGTCCTCCTGGGTCTCCTGACATAGCGTTTCATTTCATTTAAATGTCGACGGATAGTTTGCGCTGACACTGATGCTCCCTGAGCCTGCAGGACAGCTTGAATATCTTTGGAACTTGTTTGGGGCTGCTTATCCACCATGCGGACTATAGTGGGGATCAAAAGTTTGGGCACCCCACGTAAAAATTTATATTAATGTGCATAAAGAAGGCAAGGAAAGATGGAAAAATCTCCAAAAGGCATCAAATTACAGATTAGACATTCTTATAATATGTCAACAAAAGTTAGATTTTATTTCCATAATTTACACTTTCAAAATAACAGAAAACAAAAAAATGGCATCTGCAAAAGTTTGGGCACCCTGCAGAGTTAATATCTAGTACTGCCCCCTTTGGCAAGTATCACAGCTTGTAAACGCTTTTTGTAGCCAGCCAAGAGTCTTTCAATTCTTCTTTGAGCTATCTTTGCCTGTTCTTCCTTACAAAAGTCTTCCAGTTCTTTGAGATTTCTGGGCTTTCTGTCACGCACTGCTCTTTTAAGGTCTTTCCATAGATTTTCAATTATATTGAGGTCAGGAGATTGTGAAGGCCATGGCAAAACCTTCAGTTTACGCCTCTTGATGTAATCCCCCATGGATTTTGAGGTGTGTTTTAGGATCATTATCCATTTGTAGAAGCCATCCTCTCTTTAACTTCAGCTTTTTCACAGATGGCATCAAGTTAGCATCCAAAATTTGCTGGAATGTTATTTAATCCATTTTTCCTTCTACTCGTGAGATGTTCCCTGTGCCACTGGCTGCAATACAACCCCAAAGCATGATTGATCCACCCCCATGCTTAACAGTTGGACAGAGGTTCTTTTCATTAAATTCTGTCCCCCTTCTTCTCCAAACGTGCCTTTGCGGATTCCGGACAAAAAGTTCAATTTTAACCTCATCGGTCCACATAACTTGTTTCCAAAATGCATCAGGCTTGTCTATATGTTCATTTGTAAAGTTCAAATGCTGATTTTTGTGGTGAGGACGTAGAAGAGGTTTTCTTCTCATGTCTCTTCCATGAAGACCATATTTGTACAAGTATCTCTTTATAGTGGAATAGTGTACCACAACTCCAGTGTCTGCCAGATCTTTCTGGAGGGATTGTGCAGTCAAGCGTGGGTTTTGAATAGTTTTTCTCACAATCCTGAGAGCTGTTCTGTCTGATATTTTTCCTGGTCTTCCAGATCTTGCTTTAACTTCCACTGTTCCTGATTACTGCCATTTCTTAATTACATTCCGAACAGAGGATATTGACATGTGAAAATGTTTTGCTATCTTCTTATAGCCTTCTCCAGCTTTGTGAGCGTCAACTATTTTCAGTTTCAGATTTCTAGACAACTGCTTAGAAGAACCCATGGTGCTGATTGTTGAGGCAAGGTCAGATCATTTAAAATCTTTGAGATTGACATCACCTGGTCTTTTCAGATGATGATTGAGAACAATCCATGATACTGGCAGGTCTCAGCTTTGCAAAGGGGGCAGTGCATGCTATAAATTCTGCAGGGTGCCCAAACTTTTTCAGATGCCATTTTTTTGTTTTCCGTTATTTTGAAAGTGTAAATGATGGAAATAAAATTCAACTTTTGTTGACATATTATAAGAATGTCTAATCTGATGGGATAACCTTCGCAATAGATTCCCTCTACAATCAATCCATACCCCGGTGGCGCCAGTATTGCGTAATCCAAAATTTCCTCCTGGCAAGGTCTCGCTGTCTTTCTCTTGGTGGACGAATAAGGGATTGTTTTGCATAGGTGACTTTAATGATAGATTGGGTATCAAACCAATTGCCTACTCCAGCGCCTTCTATAAGCTACCCGACTCAGAATTATTCCGCTACAATCAAATTTCTCATTTCTTGTCGGGTCTTAAGAAGACGGGGACGGATATAACTTCCCGCACCTCTTATGAATCACTGTGCCTGAGAGCTTCCGATAGCCGGGGCATTATTTCCACTATCTATGATAGCTTATTGTCTACTCCCACCAAATTGCCGTACATGATTGCCTGGGAGAAGGACCTGGGGAAGGAAATTGATTTGAAAGATTGGATCCTTAGCCCCTCTGTCAACTCCAAACTCTCCATTAACACATCCTTGCAGGAAGCGGGCTGGAAAGTGCTCCTTCGATGGTACTTGGTCCCTACTAGAATAGCTAAACTGTACCCCACAGCTTCTCCATTATGCTTCCGTAATTGCCAGCAGATGGGAACTATGTTTCATATTTGGTGGGCTTGCCCACGTGTAAAACGCTTTTGGATACGGGTCTATTATTTTATTTTGTCGGTAACAGGTGTGAACCTCGTGAAATCCCTGGAGCAAGCTCTACTAAATGCCCCAATCCCGAATATCTCAAAGGTACTACGTAAACTTATTTCCTACATCTTTCTAGCCGCTAAGATAGCGACTAATTGGAAATCAAGTTCTATTCAATTTCAGCTGATACGCCCCAAGTTAAATTGGATAATGGCTAATGACAAATTGACAAGCCTTTTAAATGATTCCCAACAGTCGTTTAAGGCTACCTGGCAACCTTGGGTGGACTATCTGGGTAATCCTTCTTGAAGTTTCTGTCTCTGTTTTTTTCTCCTCTTACCTTCCTTTCTTTTTCTCCTACTGGAACTATTCTCCCTCCCCTGTTTTGTTCGTTGTGCTGTTTCCCCTTGTGTGTCTGTCATTGTATTGTTTAAAACCTGGTGTCACCGGGCTAATTTGTCTGATCATATACTGGTTGATTCAGGTAGCTTTGTCTCCTTCCGAAGGCTCATCTTGTGTCTCTTGTTCAAGCGGAGGAACCTTCATAAGAATCCCTTAATGGGAAGCCACAACTGATTTGTGACTTTGCGATCTGAACCTTTCGGACTTATGCCTAATATATTGCTAATTACTTGTTGAAGTTTACAATTCTTTACAGTTGGCATAATGTGTACTGCTGACGTTATACGTTTTGTATGCTTATTCATTTTTGATCACCTTAATAATAATAAAAACATTGAAACAGAATGTCTAATCTGTAATTTGATGCCTTTTGGAGATTTTTCCATCTTTCCTTGGCTTCTTTATGCACATTATTGCAGACAGTTCTCTTTTCCTCTTTCTGTTGTCCATGCTTAATGTGGCACACACAGACAAACAATGCAAATACTAAGTGAACTTCTCTCCTTTTTATCTTCTTGCAGGTGTGATTTTTATATTGCCCACACTTGTTACTTGTCCCAGGTGAGTTTAACATCTCAAGGATGCAGGGCGCCCGGTCCCGGTATATAACGCGGGGTCATGACGTGGTCGGTCCCCGCGGCTAATGAAGCTGGGACCCTGGGCTAATAGCGCACAGCACTGATCGTTGTGCCGCACACTATTAACCCTTTAGATGCTGCGTTTAAGGAGCATCACATGCTTGAAACAATCTTATTTTTCCACAATTTTGAAAGGGTGCCAATAATTTTGTCCAGCTCATTTCTGAAGTTTGGAGACATTATGTCAAATTTCCTTTTTTTCCTCCCTTTTTTGGTTTAGTTAAGATACACACAAAGGGAATAAACATGTGTATAGCAAAACATGTGTTACTGCAATCCTTTTCTGTGAAAAATACTTCATTTTCTAGAAAAAATTCATGGGTGCCAACATTTACGGCCATGACTGTATCTCTCTTGGAGAGCTCAAGATCACAGAACGGCTCTCCCATAGAACTATGTGGTGTTCCAATAGAGGACATGGTCCTGTACCATCTCTAGGTCCCCTCCGGAAGAGTCCCTGCAGTCCATAGGGCTCTCCTGCAGGGCTCACCCCTTGCTCACCTTCTGTTAATGCATTGTAAATGTGTTGTGTACATAGTGTTCACTATACATAAAGTTATACAAATGTATAGGTTAGTCATGTGAACCACTGTCATGTGACACTACCCAGAGTTCCACATGGGCACAGGAACCACAGGCTTTGCAACCAATGGGCTTTTGTCCAGCCTCCTTAGTATATAAGGGGCAGTAGTCTCTAAACTCTTGCTCTTCTCTCCTGGATTTCAGCCAAGCACATGTCTTTTGGCGTCACGAACAGGATACGTGTGTGTGCCTTTAATATCTCAATTATGCTGACCACCCGCAAAGAAAAACGGATGTACAGCGTTATTTCAAGTGCCATAGTCCTCCCCCTATGCAGGAATGTGTATAGAATGCTGTCCAGGATTTTCGGAAGTAGCGATTGAAATTGCGCCCAAAAGTGAAACCTCCAGGGACATTTTTGTTGTGATCAAAAGTGTACAGGACATTGTTGCTGAAATTGTGAAGGAGCACTCCAGAACATGTGAGGAGAGCAGAAAGATGGCGCCGGAGCAGCGGAAAGTTGTCGCGGCCGCAGCACAACTTTTCCAGGATCTAGCTGACCGCTTGCAGCAGTTGTCCCTTGGGGCCGAGGAGGCCTGCAACCTGTCCCTGCTTCCAGAGGACGACGAGTGGCCAGCTACCCCGAGAGGGGAATCACCGCAGTCTTCAGGACCTCCATCGCCGGTGAGATTGTCCCCTCACCACAGATCCTGGGGATCCTGGGCGGAGATCGCAACCGAGGAGTTGGATGTAAGTACGCCGGCCGAAGCCGCTTTTTCAACTCCTTCATCCTCCTCCAGCCCCGAAGGGAACCCCTAGTACAGAAGTCTGCACCCGTTAGCACATGCCAGCAGTCACCCCCCTTCCACAGTGGGTGTTCGTCGACGAGCGTGCGTTCATACAGTACGTTGGACCACGTCCTTCCCTTGCCAGGGAAGTCCCATCCACCAGTCCCCACAGCTGAGGCAGAAAGGGCCCGCAGGGAGGAAAATTACCGGCGTCATTGAAAAGTTAAGGGCCCAGCATAGAGAGAGATATGTGCCGAAACGCCTCCCTTATGAAGTCCAAGTAGAGCAACAGATGGACACTAAAAATCTGGAAGCTCTATATATACGCATGCTGGACTATCCTCAAGAGGGTGAGCCACCCTTAGAGCAGCGATGTGCCACAGTTGTCAAATTTGATAAAGTACGAGGCTTTGGTACCCTCCAGGACTGCCGTCATGGAGAGACCATATCAGTCAACAGAAGGGCCGTTCAGCGGGACTACCTGCCTATAAGATATCACTCCCTAGAGCGAGGGGAGATAGTGGAGTACACCCCAGTCAAAAGTCTGCGGAGTGAATGGCCTGCAGCCATAACTAGGCCCAAAAATCCAACTCAGATACCCCTCACATACTTCCCATCGGACGACTGGGACGCAGATCCCCACGTGATTCGGCCGATGAGGTTGCCAGATACAGCCTGTGAAGAAGAAATGTACAAGGTGCCCCTCATGGATCCCAAGCACATGTCAAGGTCCAGTTCAGCATCTTCATTGGTGGAAAATGTGCCCAGGCCTACTCCCCCTGAAGAGGTGAGGCCTAACCACCAGGCACCAACATATGTGCCTAGGCCTACTCCAGTTCAAGAGGTGTGGCCTAATCAGTAGGCACCAACCGATGTGCCATGGCCTACTCGACCCAAGGAGGTGTGGCCGAACCAGCCGGCACCAACTGTTGTACCAGTGGCATCAGCTGCTGCCATTAGTGTTGTGGTCAATGCAAATCCGACCATAACACAGTCCTGGCTGACCCATGTAGCCTGGGAGACTACTGTGAACCCCATGAGGGAAACCCAACTTCGTGCTCCTAGATATATGTCGCAAAGTAGGAAGCACGCTGATAGGTGAGGTTGGGAGGCAAGAAAATCCTATTTCTAAAGTGTTATGCTCATCACTAACTGTGTGGTACACATGTACCCTCTTGTTGTTACAGGTTTTCTTCAGTTCTGCAACAAGTTCAAGATAAAGTGCCTGCCAGGACTATGCCAAGAAGTTCCCCTGTTTGCAACGTAACCACCTTCATAAGTTTGTGCCCAGCCCCTGGCCGAGAGACTCCTTGCCTGTTTTCATTCAGGACTCCATAATGTAGGTGGATTGTAGAGCCTTACATGACCGTTAATATAAATGTTATGATAGTAATATACTTTTGTGCACAAAATTTTGTACTCAAACAGCAAGTAAATGTAACCTGAATATCTCAAGTGTTGTGCTGCTGATATGTAACCTTTGTGCTGCCAAGCAAATAAAATTTATGGTTACATAAAATGTCAAAAATGTAAATGGTTTACTGTACAGAAGTATAACATTCCTGTACATAAGTATAAAATCCCTGTATAGAAGTACCGTATTTTTCGTCCTATAGGACGCACCGGCGTATAAGACACACCCAATTTTTAGGGGCAAAATCTAAAAAAATAAAGATTTTGAACCCAATAGTGGTCTTCAACCTGCGGACCTCCAGATGTTGCAAAACTACAACTCCCAGCATGCCCGGACAGCCAACGGCTGTCCGGGCATGCTGGGAGTTGTAGTTTTGTAACATCTGGAGGTCCGCAGATTGAAGACCACTGCAGGAGGAGGTAATACTCACGTGTCCCCGCCGCTCCAGACCCGTCACCGCTGCCCTGGATGTCGCTCCATCGCTGTCGCCGTGTCCCCGTCACTCCGGAACGTCTCTGCTGCCGGCCGGGTATCCTCGCTCTCCGTCGCCGCCATCACGTCGTTACGCACGCCGACGCACGAACGTGATGACGAGGAAGGAGAGCGCCGGCCATACAGGGGATCCCTGAACGGAGAAGACACCGAGGAGGCAGGTAAGGTCCCTCCCGGTGTCCTGTAAGCACTAATCCAGCTATTCAGTCGGGCTGTTCGGGACCGCCGCGTTGAAATCGCGGCGGTCCCGAACAGCCCAACTGAACAGCCGGGTTAGTGTCACTTTCCCTTCAGACGCGGCGGTCAGCTTTGATCGCCACGTCTGAAGGGTTAATACAGGGCATCACCGCGATCGGTGATGTCCTGTGTCAGCCGCGGGTCCCGGCCGTTGATGGTCGCAGGGACCGCCGCGATAGGGGTGTATTCGCCGTATAAGACGCACCGACTTTTTTGCGTCTTATACGGCGAAAAATACGGTACATAATAAGCTCCTCATGGAGTAACAAGAAACATCACCCTTCACTAGCGCCTAATTAATTAGATACCAAGACTGACTTCACAAATATTCATAAAATTCAGTGTACACATAATTCAGTACATACCAATCCAAATAGTGTACATCCATAAAGTCCAGTACACATAACTTATAAAATATACTCATAAGAAAAGATAGGTATATGAATATTGCTCACAAGCACAAGAAAAGGAAAATGAGTCTTAGGGACTGTAACCTGTTTATTACCAGTCCATACCACTGTTATGCACAAATGTCATGTACTAATATGTTCTTTCTTATCTCTACGTGTTCAGGATGCTTTTGTGACCAGAAGGTATTCCTGTAGCTAACTAAAAAATGCACGTATACAAAAAGGTATCAGTAAGTGAAATTGTTATCTAGATCCAGAGTTCTAGGGGTAAGTGTGTAGTACCGATAGACCCCAGTGTAGAACAAGGGAAATAATATGTGGTATTATATCAAATATATGTCAAAAAAAGGTAACAGTGAGATTAATTTCAGTATGTAGAAGCATTACAGTCATTATACATACTTCATGTCAAGTGTCAATAGAGAAAAAAAAGTAAAAATATTTCCTAGTCATAGTCAAATATCTACATGTCAGTCAAATGTCATATGTCAATAAAGTTTCAGCCATAGACAGATGTTATAGCTAGGATCAAGCTAGTCATATTGTATGTCTAGTTGTTAGAGATGCATCATAGTAAAAGAAAACAAGTATACCTATGCAGGAAAAGGTATTGAAACATAATATAGTATCATTGTTATACTGACTAATAACATCATCAGTAACTCACCAAAAAGAAAAAAAAATATTTATTCCATCCTGTTCGTAAATAAGTTCCAGAGCATGTATGGACATTATTTAAATGCACAGAGACTCTATATATTTTTGTTATCTCCAGCCTGAACTGGGACATTTGGATTAATGCTTCAGGACTGCATCCGGCCCTATGGCCATTCCGTTCCTCTCCCTAAGGGGACATACGTCGGGGACGACTTTTGTTAAATAAGGGGGTTTGTGGTGTCCATCTTTAGGTCCCTTCCAGAAGAGTCCCTGCAGTCCATAGGGCTCTCCTGCAGGGCTCACCCCTTGCTCACCTTCTGTTAATGCATTGTAAATGTGTTGTGTACATATTGTTCATTATACATAAAGTTGTACAAATGTATAGAGGTTAGTCATGTGAACCACTGTCATGTGACACTACCCAGAGTGCTATGGGCACAGGAACCACAGGCTTTGCAACCAATGGGCTTTAGTCCAGCTTCCTTAGTAAATAAGGGGCAGTAGTCTCTAAACTCTCTCTCTTATCTCCTGGATTTCAGCCAAGCACAATACCTGTACATCTAAATTTATCTCAGCTATGCCAAAGCCTAAAGAACCTGCAGCCACGTCAAAACGTGAGTTATCAAGCTCTATCTACAATTCTAGTGACTACTACTCAACGCAAGAATAATATTAGTAGCACAGTGGCCTGCATAGATATTCTCAATATTCTCAATTTTAGGAGGCACGTGATTTGTGGTACCACCCTTGTAAGGGCGTCCATGCCGCTTAGGGATAGGGAGCTGGTAATAGGGCACACTAGGGGTAGTGTAGACTAAATTAGTCAGTACTTCTTTACCCCATGGGAGGTGGGGAATAGGAGGGCCCCACTATATATAGTCCCATATCTACCCCACTACACAGTATTTTCAGTGATCATTGGCGTAACAATCCGTCCGTCTATAGATCTTTCCATAGGGTACGCGCCCAATATATTGAAATATTTCTTTATGGTACTTCTCTGGTCAGGTACTACAGATACTACACTTTTTGGTATTACAACATCACGTTAAATCATCATATAGTTCATTTGGTGTGATCATTTGTAGACCACTATTCTGCACACTATGGGGGGGGGGGGGCAATCCCCTGTATATAGTAGATTATGGGATTTGGGACCCATTGTACTTTCATTTCATACATGCTAGAAGTCAATATGGAGTGTCCCTTTAAATTGCTCCATTACATTATGGAGTCCCTAGACTATAATTCTGCACACATTGGTGGTCATCCCCCTCTCTGTGCATTGTGGAACATGGCAACCTCCACACATATGTAAAAGGAGAATATGGAGTGTCCCTTTAAATTATCCTAATCCAGCTGTAGAAGGATGTGGGGAGAGGCTGGAAGCCAATTCCTGTATTATAACCTTGTTCCTATTTCAATACTGCCTAATTTTATCTTTATAGTGGTCTCTTGGAATATGAGATCATAATCTGTGCAATATCCCTTTAAATGGGAATGCGTCGAGTGTCAGCGGTTTTACGTCACCATGATCCTTAATTTAGTCCTTTGCCTTAATTTCTATATTTTCTACCTACCATCCTCACACACATCATACTATAAGAATTACTATTATACCCGGCCGCAAATCAGTTTGTTTTTAATAGAATTTCAGCTATGATCCTGGCACACCGACGTCCATAGTATTGAATATGGGGCGCATGCTCAGTAGAGGGTTCAGTCTCCCAGCACGGCGTCTGAGGAGGCGGAAACAAGGGGCGTACACACAGGTGGTCATGTGATCTTAAGGGACGCCGGCGTGCAAACAGAGCGCGCAGCTCCGGTAACAAGACGGAAGCGCTGCCATTGCAGCGTCTTTAGAAACCTTCTGAAACGTGAGTTTATTTTGGGAAGCTGTGATGTCTAACCTAGCATTCCTTTAGATCTATACTTAGTCTGCCTTTGGCGTGTTGTTTTTCAGAGATAGCGTCGGCAGTATAGTATCCCCGGCAACAATGTAAGTAGGGACGATACAAGTGTTTGAAGTCTATATATCTCCAATGGGGTAAGCTTGCTGTTACTGACACTAGTTCTATGTTACTTTTGCCCCCCCCCCCCCCCTCCCATCTGTGCTTTCTTGTAGGTTCTAAGTCTATAAAGACTATTATGACGGGACTGTACTCTGCAGGGAAAAGGATACTATGACGCTGATCTGTGAGGGTATTTTTAAGATGTCATGAGGGTCCACAGGGGATATGATCTGTGTGAAAAATTTCCCCCGTGCTATTATGTATCACTGAAACACATGAGCAATAGGAATTAAACAAGTAACTGTTGCTTAAATAAGTTTGCTTTATCCCTAGTAATTTCCCCTGAGGAAGCGGGTGCCACAGAAACGCGTCGGGTTTAGGGTTATGTTCATATGACGCAGATCTATGATAATGTCTGTAGATCATGTGTATGTTAGTCATGTGTTTTTGAGTCTGAACCTCACTAGTCAGAGTGTGGAGAATAATGACTAAATAATCAGTTAACTGAATCCACATTCTTGCTTAAAGTGATATCCACAAGTGGACCGCTGAATCGCGGATTGGTGGTTATTTTCAGTCCGAGGTGGACAGTGTGTTTTATGCATAGTTAGTCTATTATATTTGTAAATTGGTCTCCACGTTTAATTTATCTGGGTGTATTTTTAGGTAGTATCTTAGTAAAAGTTATGTTTTAAAGCACCTATTCCTTTGGGAAACTCTATGATGGACATTTATCAACGGGTTTATTCAGGTTTTCTTTACTAAAATTGTCGCAAAATTGTCGCAACTGCGGCTACGTGTGTTTTCGTGCGTCAATTTGCATGAAGAACAAGAAAAGCAAGAAAATTCAAACTTGCTTATGTAGTAACTTTTTCAAAATGGATTTGCTTTATTCGGGTATTTATCAGCAAGGTTAAAAATTGTCGCAACAAGGTTAAAAATTGACTAAATTTACTCCAGCTCAAACATGGAGCAGAAAAAGCTACTACCAAAGTAAAAAAGGAAAAATTGCTTACGTGAAAGAAAATTATCAACAGGATGAAACCAGTTGATAAATAAGTCACACATAAGCAAAAAAAGAAGTAAGGAAAAAATTACTAAAAAAAAAGAATACATAAGCAAACATTAATAAATGTCCCTCTATATTCTTATATAGATATTCTCAATACTACAAGTCCCAGCAAGCCTGTGAGGTATCCTGCATCCCTGTTACCTCTAGAGAAACTGTTTAATAAGAATTCCAAGTAAAAGTTCCAGTTATTTTCACAATTCCTGCTGTGGACATTCCTTTATTGCCTGCCGTTTCTGGGTTGGTTGTCGGCAGAGCCTTATACCGAAGCAACCATATCCTGGCGTCACGACTAATCAGGGGTTAATAACACCTTACCCCACAGGGTTAATACCACCAGACCCTGCTACATCATTGCAACACCCCAGCACCACAGCTATATGGAGGGGGCATGTTGGCCGCTGCTTTGTACAGGGGTTGACACGCCCCGTTCCCAGAGAAAACCAGGGTACCTTCAGAGATGGTTGGGGTCTCAGTGATCGGACCTCCTAAAACTTACCCTCTATATTGCGGATAGGGGACAAGTTTTTGTGCATCATATATCTCCTTTAATACTTTCCATACCAGGAGTCACCAGGGCGGTCCCCAGCAGCTTCTCCCCGCCCCACAGCCTTGATTGATAGATCTTTCCTTTATTAGGTATAGAGAGATGTATGGGCCGGCAGAGCAAGGGGCCACCCAGTACCCAGTTATGATTTTGTCTATGATATTGGAGCCAATTTGATGGCTGACTTTTATTGTTCATCCTTCACTTTGCAAACTGCCAGATAGTGTCTTATGGAAAACTCTACTAATAGTGGTCGCTTATTTATAGACTGTAATAGGTGTTTTTCAGAATGGGCTTTCACTTCTATATTCTGTGTAAAAGTTGTTTCCTCTTTCACTTGTAAAGGACATAAGGACTTCCACAACCCAAGGGCAGGCGTTATCCTAAATCTGCTGTATCACAGTGACTGCTCTACAACCCTCCCGCACCGTCCACAACCCGGAAGACATAGAAGAGTCTGCAGGAAATGTGGTCAGAAATGTTCAGCTCCACTGCCCATTTACACCAAAAATACCAGAAAGATATTTATACCCTTTCTCCCGGATAGTCTGACCTCCTCCATGTCTGGTCCTTAGTTGAAGACTCCCCTGTTCTGCTTTTATGACCTAGTTCATCCAGCTACCCCGTGAGCTGCCATCTTTCCAATTCTTACTTACAGATACGAGACCTCTTTAGATCTGATTTTGGCTCCATTACAATATCCCAGCTCAGTCCCCTCTATGGGAGGGGGCATGACAGCCGTCACGCCCCCTCCCATAGACTTGCATTGAGGGGGTGGGGCGTGATGACATGAGGGGGGTGGGGCTATGGCGTCACGAGCTCCCGACGCCGGCTCCAGCGTTCGGAACAGAACGGAAGTTCATTACTCCGAACGATGTGTGCGGGCTGCCGTGTTCGCGGCCGCCCGGCCCCTCGTGACGTCTCGTCCGCCCCCTGGTGATGTCACGCCGCCCCCTCTACCAAAGTCTATGGGAAGGGGGCGTGACAGTGGTCGAGCCCCCTTCTCATAAACTTTCGTTGAGGGGGTGGGCGAGGCGTCACGAGGGGCCGGGCGTGACGTCACGCCTGGCGGCCGCGAACACGGTAGCCCGCACACAGCGTTCGGAGTAATGAACTTCCGGACGCTGTGAGTGGAGCTCCGTAAGGCAGGGCAGCGCACAACCCCTTTAAAATGATTCTGTTTGTTCTTGCCCTGTTTTCTTTCTTTTGTTTTTGCCCATAGTGGCCCAGTACGGGATGGTGTTTCCCCGTACCTCTCCTGCCCTGTCAGAGAGTGTCCCTTCATGTCCCCAGGGACCCCCTCCAGTGTTACCCACAGTGTACATATGTTATACATTAAAAGTGTAATGTTTCTTTAATTGCTATGTCCATGTGATTGTTACCCAGGAGGCACTAGTGACCAGGTGACCCCCCCCCCCAAGTGACCTATCGGCTTCTTGCACAGCCCCCCCTATAAAACAAGGGGAGGAGCTACAATCTCTCTCTTCCAGTACTCTTGCTCCTGCTGAGGTCCAGTGCAGTTGTCTCAGTGTGTGTGTCCGGAGCATTGGAGGCCTCAAGCCTAAAGTCTGCAGCCACAAAGTCAGCTCAAGTAAGCGAAAGTCATCATCTTGTCAGTCATCAGTCAAGTCAATTGTCTAGTCACCGTGGCCTGCACTAAAGTGCCTCTACCTACTGCAAGTCCCAGCAAGCCTGCGAGGTCCCCTGTGTCACTGGTCACCTCCTTGGGATATTGGCTGTACTGCATAGACTGTATCACCTGTCTGCCCTCAGTAAAGCTACCGTTTGTCCGTAACTTGGCGTCAGTGTCTTCATTGCCCCCGTGCTTAGCCCAGGACCAGCGGTATTACCTTTGCGTCGTGGTTAAGGCTAAACCACGCCCTGGCGTCGCAACAAGAAGGGGTAAATAACATCTGCACCTAGGGTTATAACAGCTACCCTGCATTGCACCCCACTATACCACTTTTGGTGTCACGAACAGGATACGGGTGTGCGCTATATGCCACAAGTCCTCCCCCCTAGTCTGAACTGTGTCCAATACTGCTTGCAAAAATCGCAAGCTGATGCGACAGAAGTTTGCGCCATAAAGTGTACAGGACTTTGTCATTGAAATGTGTTTTAACCATGGCGCTTGTGAAATAGAGGGGGAGGTGAAGAAAAGTTTGCTGCCTGTTATTTAGAAAATTTCTAAAGTTGCAAGAACTATGTGCAAAATTAGAACAGAAGCCATGTTAAGTCATCCAGCATTGCCTGTACCTGAACGGGTTATAGATGCGCCGGAGAAGTGCACAAAATTGTCCCGCGCTGGTCAATGTCCTGCCCCTGGGCGTGGAAATCATGTCGCTGTCTACATGCCGAAGTAGAACTGTGAAGATCTGCCCCTTGTTGCACTGGTGACGTATTTCCGGACGGCGGCCATTTTCTTGGAGCCCAATATAAAAGGGACAACGCGGCCGGTGGTACACAGTATATCGGAAGACGCAGAGAGGAGTAACATGGCGGAGCAAGTGTGCACACGTGTGGAGAGTCCCAAGATGGCACCGGAGGCCTGACAAGTTGCCAAGAACTGGCTGACGGCTTGCAATGTCTTTCCCTCGGGGCTCAGGAGGCATGCCATCTAGTCCCACTGCCAGAGGATGGGGACTGGCCAGGAATCCCAGAGGAGGAAACATCCAAGTCATCAAGTGCATCATTACCGATGAGGCTATCCCCTCACCACCGGACCTGGGGGTTCTGGGCCGAAATCCTGACAGAAAAATCAGAAGTAAGTACCCCGGCTGAGGCTGCATTTTTTACCCCTTCTTTCACCCCTAGTCCTGAGCAAACTGCCCAGGCCCCAAAGTCTGTTGTCCGTCCACCATCACCACCTTTGCCTAAGTGTTTATTCGGCGATGAGCCCAGTTTGATCCGATACATGAGGGATCACCTTCTTCCCCTGCCAGGGAAGTCCCATCCCCAGTCCCTCTGGCCCAGTCTGAAAGGGCCAAAAGAGATGCTGAAGTGGCTGAAATTGTGGAGGGACTGAGGGCTCAGAAAATGGAGAAGTATGGGCTGAAGCTGCTGCCACTTGAGGTGCGACAGGCGCAGCAACAAGACACCAAAACCCTGGAGGCCCTGTACATAAGAAAATTGGAGCATCCCGGAGAGGGTGAGCCACCCCTGGAACACTGCCGCGTGACGGTGGTGAAGTTTGACAAGGTACAGGGGTTTGGCACCCTTATGGACTGCTGTCATGGAAGAACTATCCTAGTTAATCGACGGGCAGTACAGAGGAACTATCTCCCCCCCGGCAATGCATTCTCTTGAGAGCAGGGAGATTGTGGAGTATACGCTGATTCCATTCGCTTATTTCCCTTCGGACGACTGGGACTTAGATCCCTTTGGGTTGCTGGCACCAAAAGTCAAAGGTACCACCCGAGAGGAGGTCTTCATGCCTGAGGCGCCTGCTATGGCTCCAAGACACCTGCCAGAGTCATCTGAGGATGTGCCCAGGCCTACTCCTGTGGTCGAGGTTTGGCCTAATCAGCGGGCATCAACTAAAGTGCCTCGGCCTACTCTAGTTGTTGCGGAGGTTTGGCCGGTCCACCAGGCAACAACTTTTCATCCCCCAGTTGCGCAAGCTGCTGCGGTGCAGCTGGTGGTCACTGTGAGTCTGACCATCACAGAGTCCCGTTTGTCCCACGTCTCAAGGAACACACACGTCAACCCCTTGGAGGGGGCCCAGTCTTGTGACCCTAGGTTCATGTAACAACCTAGGCAGCAAATCGACCGGCAAGGCTTTTAGTTGTTACAGGTTACCAGCAACGTTCAAGTACAGCGCCTGACGGACTTGTAAAGAGGATTTGTGCCAACCAATTTCGCGTGTGCCCGGTTCTTAGCCGAGATTGTTTGCCAAGAACTCTATAATGCACCTGGACTGTAGAGCAGTACAATGGACCTATGCGTACATATTGTTATAGACTTTTAAGAAGAAACAAATAACACGGCACCCGAACCTATACTTCAAACATGGAGTGCACTACACCAACAACGCGGTTGTTTTACGCCACAAGGACGCTTTATCAAGGTATGCTGGGAAGGGGAGGGTGTTCCAACCACTTAACCCTTAGTGCAAGCTTCAGATATACAATCTTACATAAACATCAGACTGTGTCTGAAGCTTGCACTAAGGGTTAAGTGGTTGGAACACCCTCCCCTTCCTAGCATACCTTGATAAAGCGTCCTTGTGTTGTGAAACAACCGCGTTGTTGGTGTAGTGCATCCTCATTGTACGCCTTGCCAGTGGCAATAAAGCAGCAAGTTTGAAGTAGAGGTTCGTGTGCCGTGTTATTTGTTTCTTAGAAGTTTATGCGCATACTGCACTTTAGACACGAGCTTCGAAGGATCTACAGAGCGCACAGACCTGCAGGGTTAAAATCCTGAGGCTGAGAAATACAAGTGGGAGTGGAGTTTTGCTGACAGCCTTATCTCAGGACTTACATATTGTTATAGTACTATATTTTTGCTCACTGATTTGCACAAGTAAATGCCTGCGTTCATGTACTATAATTGTTCTAGTATAATGTAATAAAGTGTATATAACCTGTTTGTACAGTAAAGTTAAAGTGTACAGTGTCTTTTGCATCTGGCACTCTGTAAGGGAGGTATCCTGACCCGGTCAGGACGGACGTAGCCACTACCTCCCCGCCAGTACCAAATAAAGTTAATTGTCACAAATAGTTAACTAATACCACATAATGTACCTATATCTACATCAGGGCTGTAGCATTTATTTTAGCTCAGTCCACTAAGTCAAATGTAAATGTCTATGGTAAAAAATGTTAATATTTTTTTGTGTCCACGTGCCCAGGATAGTTTACCGGCCAGAAGGTATTCCTGATAACTAGCCGCACACGTACAGTAATAAGGTAATACAAATGTCTAATGTAATCTATTAATGTATATAGAGTTCTGGGGAGAAAAGTGGTCACCGAGGGACCCCAATAGCCAAGGCATTGGGAAAAAAGCCTCTGGCAGCCCAATCCGTGAGTTTATAGTCATGTATATTGTCCTTTGATCGTGTTACCACAGCAGTTACAAGGTTACTAAGCCTCCACATGTTTATGAGCATGTATGGACATTTTATACTACATGGACTCTCTGTCTTCATCCACTCACTAATTGCAGACCTGGAATATGGACATTGTTTGTAATGCCCCAGGAACTGTCTGTGGCCCTGTGGCCATTTCAGTCCTCCAGGACTGGGCATCGAGGATGACACCATTAAAGAGGGGGAGTTTGCAGTTGCCCAGTACAGGATGGTGTTTACCTGTAGCTCTCCTGCCCTGTCAGGCAGTGTCCCTTCATGTCCCCAGGGCCCCCCTCCAGTGTTACCCTCAGTATACATATGTTATACATTAAAAGTGTAATGTTTCTTTAATTTCTATTACCATGTGATTGTTACCCAGGAGGCACTAGTGACCAGGTGACCCCCTACCAAGTGACCTATGGGCTCCTTGCACAGCCCTCCCTCCCCTATAAAACCAGGGGAGGGGCTGCAATCTCTCTCTTCCAGCATTCTTCCTCCTGCTGAGGTCCAGTGCAGTCGTCTTAGTGTGTCCCCCCGGAGCATTGGAGGCCTCAAGCCTAAAGTCTGCAGCCACAAAGTCAGCTCCAGTAAGGTAAAGTCATCGTCTTGTTATTCACAATTATCTAGTCAAGTCAATTGTCTAGTCACCGTGGCCTGCACTAAAGTGTCTCTACCTACTGCAAGTCCCAGGAAGCCTGCGAGGTCTCCGTGTCACTGGTCACCTCCTTGGGATACTGGCTGTACTGCATAGACTGTGTCATCTGTCTAACCTCAGTAAAGCTACCGTTGTCCGTAACTTGGCGTCAGTGTCTCCATTGCCCCCTGTGCCTAGCCCAGGACCAGCAGTATTACCTTTGGGTGGATAAGGCTAAACCATGCCCTGGCGTCACGACAAGAAGGGGTTAATAACATCTTCTCCTTGGGTTATATCATCTTCCCTGCATTGCACCCCGCTGACACCACACCCAGTTGGCGCAGAAATCCCCTTGTAGATAGTTTTTCTGTTCTTCTGCTTTTGGTTTGTGTATGTTTATCCTCACAAACGCTCCAAAATGTACAGTCACATGGCAGGAGGCTGTGTTGTTGTCTCTTACTACAGCAAGGAACCGGTTATATTTGTGAAGGTCTGGATCTGGTGACTCATGGGGCACGGAACATTTTCGTATTCGTTCTCCCTGCTAGAAACAATGTTACCAGCGCTCACAAGGAAACACAATTTCCTTTTTCTGATGTCATTATTCTTGGCTCCTTAGAACCAAGAATTTACAACTAAAAGTGCTACTTGTGTTTTACCCGTGGTACAGGCAGATTTCACCGACATTTGCAACAGATATGTCAAGCGGGAACATAAGGATATGAAAATCACTTAAGACACCTACAGCGCTCGCTTAGCTTTGAGAAGCCAAGCATGTGCATCACTAGTCCTTAGGACCTTTCTTCTCACGACCATTGGTGGTCCCAGTGGTCAGCTCCCCACTGACCAGCTAGTTATGCCCTGTCTTGTGGATCGGAGATAACTTTAAAGGGGTATTCTAGGGATTAGATTAACTAGATTAATTATATAAACAGATTTGTAAATTACTTCTATTAAAAAATCTTAATCCTTCCAGTAGTTATCAGCTGCTGAAGTGGAGTTGTTCTTTTCTTTCTGACAATAGTGCTCTCTGCTGCCACCTGTCTGTCTGTCTCAGGAACTGTCTGAAGCATTAGAGGTTTGTTATGGGGATTTGCTCCTACTCTGGACAGTTCCTGAGACAGAGGTGTCAGCAGAGAGCACTGTGTTCAGACAGAAAAGAACAACTAAACTTCAGCAGCTGATAACTACTGGAAGGATTAAGAATTTTTTATAGAAGTAATTGACAAAACTGTTTAACTTTTGGGAGCCAGTGTGTATACATATATGTTTTTTTTTTTCCCCCTGGAATACCCCTTTAAATCCTAAGAGAGGGGTTGTGAAGCAAAAAGGTGTGTGTGGCCACTGGGATCTCCTGAACTCCTGTGGATAGGGGATAAGTTACTTTTGGCTGCAGGCTTTAAAGGGGTACTCCACTG